>NC_053023.1:466247180-466439156 GCF_003073215.2 Triticum urartu
GGGTTTTGCCGTGGAATAAGACGGTCTTGGCATCCACATTTTTCACATAATAACTGGCATACCTGTATTGTCGGTCTTGCTCTTTCATTATTACTTTCTTCATCTGGATCCTCAACTGAAAGAGCGGGGCCTTATATATATCCTTGATTATTTTCACGGCCCTGAATACGGTTACGTACAATATTTGGCAATCATACCATGGCCAGGTTCATGTTTTGAGCCTCGGTATATTTATCCGGGTCACGTGTGGTTATACAGATCTCAATACTATTGTGGATTATGTCGGACAGTGATAGGGTTAATAACATCATATTGTTGGATGTGCGGGACTGATCTTCATAATCACTCCAAGATTATTGTCCCGATGTTGTCTTTCCTTCAAGCTTGTTGATTATGGCATCACCCCCTGATTTTTGTTTCTTGAATAACTGGTGAGGTTGTCGGATGTGTACTGTGAATTCTTCCTTGTGCGAGAGACTTGCATGGGCTTGACGGCATACTGAATGAACAAATATCTGATTCTCGAGGCATACCTTTGTTCTGACTCATTTTTGTTTAGACCAAATTGTCGCAGATCTGCCATTTGGAAAACACTGTCATATGCTGACAATTCATAATTAAATGCCTTGTACCAGCATCGTACTGAAGAAGATTGGGCAGCTTGCGTTGGAAGCCATCGGGATACCGTGCTGATGAAGACTGGATGGCTTATGCTTGAAGCCTTCGGTGGATATCTTCTTGAGGAAAAACGGGGTATCATACCTCATAAGCTTCCCCCCTTAAAGAATTTTCTAGGGATGACTCCGTACCTTATGCCAGAAGCTTTTGCGGTATTTTATTGAGAAGACTGAATATCTTGCATGGGAATCCATTCGTTCCCTACAGATGCAGACTGGGAACCTTATCTTTGTACACTTCGTCAATAAATTGTGGAGAAGGACGAGACTGATTTTCTTGGTGAATGGAATGTCATATATATATTTTTGGCAGTCCGGCAGCTGATTACTTATATGACAAGAATTGTCTGACTGTCCTTACTGGATTCATTGTGCATTGGGACTGACTTCTGGGTGTCGCAGTTTTTTAATTGTGACTTATGGCCCATTCAATCATTGTGCATAGCCCATACCTTTGACTTGAAATGCACGGTTAATCCAATTTTGTCCTCTTTCTGATTTACTCTTTGCTTCTATAAAGTGTATCTCTGACAGGTACTTGGTGCTGAAAGTCTGATCAAAATACAATTTGTATCTGGACGGATGTTTGCAATACAATGTTGTCGGCTGAAAACCTCATTGCTTTTAACTAAATTTCTTGTATACCTATACTGCTTCCGGCTTCTTCTGATCCGGTGTCGGTCGAGGGGTAATTTCCATAAGGGGGTAACACTGAGGATTCAAAACAAAGAAGCACGAGAAAACAATTTATTGCAACAAAGCACACAACAAACAAGCTACAAAGCTGCTCCACACAGGCACACACAAACATGATACTACAACAGATGCACATGCACTACGCGAAGGACTCCACCCTACACTTGAGCAAACGCTCGCGAACTGACGAGGAAACTAAGGTAGTAGCGAGTGGAGCCGCTAACTCTAAAACTCCGAACGGACGAGGCAGATGATCTGGAGAAGCTAGCAGAGACTGAGGTATAGCGACTGTCAGTGTCAAAACCGGCGGATCTCCGGTAGGGGGTCCCGAACTATGCATCTAAGGCGGATGGTAACAGGAGGCAGGGGACACAATGTTTACCCAGGCTCGGGCCCTCTCGATGGAGGTAATACCCTACTTCCTGCTTGATTGATCTTGATGATATGAGTATTACAAGAGTTGATCTACAACGAGATCGGAGAGGCTAAACCCTAGAAGCTAGCCTATGGTATGATTGTTGTTGTCCTACAGACTGGAACCCTCCGGTTTATATAGACACTGGAGGGGCTAGGGTTACACAGAGTCAGTTACAAGGGAGGAGATGTACATATCCGAATCGCTAAGCTTGCCTTCCATGCAAAGGAGAGTCCCATCTGGACACGGGACGATGTCTTCAATCTCATATCTTCATAGTCCAACAGTCCAGCCAAAGCATATAGTCTGGCTGTCTAAGGACCCACTAATCCAGGACTCCCTTGGTAGCCCCTGAACCAGGCTTCAATGACGATAAGTCCAGCACGCAGATTGTCTTCGGCATTGCAAGGCGGGTTCCTCCTCCGAATACTCCATAGAAGATTTTGAACACAAGGGTAGTGTCAGGCTCCGCAAACCAAATTCCACATACCACCGTAGAGAGTATAATATTTCCACAAATCTAATCTGCTGAGAACTTTTCATAACGTGACATCATGCCACGGCCCCGGTTATTTATTCGAACCATTTTTCTCAACTAGCTACTGCACATACTGCGAGGCGGTTTTCTTGGCATGTCTTGTCGAAGCAGAGATCACGTCCCCTTATCACAGGATTCTCATCAATACGGGTGTGGGTAACCCAACTGCGCCATCAATCACGACACTTGGGGAATAAGTGAGTTTTACCAGGCAAGTGGGGAGGCACCCAGTTTCTACCGCCCTTATAAAGGGATATGGACTCCTCTTTTTTACCCACGCCTTCTTCCTCCCTGCCCATCCATTCTCGCGCACTCGATCTCCAGCGCCCAAGTTCGCATCTTTCTCCGCAAAAACACTCCGAACATGTCCGGAGCGGGAGGCAAGTGGATGGCCTCCTCCATCACGGAGGAGAACATCACGAAGCTCCAGGAAGCCGGATACCTGGCCGCAGATATTGCGCACCAGCTCCCAGGCGCGGGGCAAACTGTTCCTACCCCTGAGCCCCACGAAAGTGTTGTATTCCTTACCCATCTCGTCCGCGGGCTGGGATTTCCCCTCCACCCATTCGTTCGCGGGCTCATGTTCTACTAAGGGCTGGACTTCCATGATCTGGACCCCAATTTCATCCTCAATATTTCGGCGTTTATCATCGTGTGCGAGGCCTTCCTCCGCATAAAGCCCCATTTCGGCCTGTGGCTGAAGACCTTCAATGTTAAACCGAAGGTGGTAGTCGGCCAGCAAGTGGAGTGCGGAGGCGCCATGGTGGGAAAAATGCCCAACGTCACCTGGCTCGAAGGCTACTATGTGGAAACCGTAAAGGGGTGGCAATCGGGGTGGTTCCACATCACTGAGCCACGCGACACCAACTGGACGGCGCCCCCCAAATTCCTATTCGACATCCCCATGCGGCTCACCTCCTGGAAAGAGAAGGGCTTATCTTGGGGTTCATCGGTGGAGCTGACCGGAATCCAGAACTGTGTTAAAAACATGATAAGCAAGAAAATCAAGCTTGTCAACGTGGTCCAGGTCATGCTCTTCCGTCGGATCCTCCCGTGTCAAAGACGGGCATTCAATATGTGGGAGTTCGACTCGACAAGGCACCAGACACTGCGAGAGCTCTTCGACATGACGCACCAGGACATCTGGAGGGTGCTGTTCAAGTCTGCCAAGGTACCTCCTTCTCTTATCGAGGACCGCGGATTCAGCGCAAAGCGCCCTGCTAATCCGGTAATTTCCTTATATCTCATAAGGCGTTTCTTTCCCTAGTATAATTATGTGAGGGATCTGAGCCTTCACATTATTTTACAGGAATGGGTCGCGACAACGGAGCGGATCGACTATCCGGCCCCACTGCCCGAAGATCCAACAAGTACTCTCCTGATGGAGATGCTGATTCCGGTGCCCTATGAGGCACCTGAGAAGAAGGCCAAGAAGAAGGCAGCGGGGACCAGGAAAGGTCCCCGGTGCAAGGTTGTATCGGAATCATCGTCCGATAACACCGAGACGCCCACCTCCCACGAAGACAAGGAGGAGGAAGAGGAAAATTCTCCCCATCCAGCTGGCGGGGATAAGAAAAGGAAGGCAGCCCCATCCGGGGAGGCCGAAGGGTCCAAGAAGGGAAGAGCCCTCCTTTCGGACCATTCCACCATGGCCGCGTTCAACGATGAGGAGTGGTTGCCCAGGGACAAGCCCCCGGCGAAGTCGTAAGTATCCGGATACCATAATCGTTCTGGTATATTTTGTTTTATTGTTTCTTATCATGCCAAACATGATCATGCAGCCCACCCAAGGATCGTATCGACGTATCCACTTCGGATGGGTCTCTGGGCCTGTCGGAGATGAACAGTGATTCACTCCCGACCACCTCCTCCAACCGCCCTACGGACGACGCCGAGGTGTTGTCCCGAAGGGCACCAAGACAAGGGAAGGTAGTTCTGGGGGCGCCCCAAGGTGACCTCCCAGACGCCGGGCGCATGGGAGGCAAGGCTCCCGTGGGCCCTAAGGACGGGGGCAGCAAATCCGGCCCCCGACCAAATACTACGTCGCAACGTCCTGTGGTTCCGGACTCTGTCGGGCGACCCCTCACAAAGGGGGGCGAGCCGTCTATGCCGATGGCCTCTGTCCATCCAGAGGCACCGGACAACTTGCTGGAAGAGCTTCGTGGCACTTCCATTGATGAAGATCACCGCACTGTCATGAGTGCGGTGGTAGAGAAGGTTCAGTCCGCTAAAAGCGGACTGACTAAAGCCTGTGCCAGCCTCTTAACAGGCTTTGAGGTAAGTAATCAATTTATAAAAAAATGCTATAGCATAGACAGTAGCCCCTGATCCTCTGTTTGGCGTTCGCAAAGAAAGGCCGAACAGAGGATCAAATAATAATCACAGGAGTCTAATCAGAGTGTGTCTTATGTGAATAAGCAGGTTTGTTGCTGGCCGCTGCCGCTCGCACTGCGGAGGTCTCCGCACTGAAGCGGGACCTTGAGCGGTCCGAAAAAGAGCTCGGCCTTACCAAGAGGCAGCTCGAAGAGAACAAAGGTAAGTAATACCCGTCCGTATATTGATAAGGAATAAAAAGGAATGTGGTTGTTAAGTCACCGGATCATCATGAATTTTTCTAGGGGCCATGACCAAAGTGGCGGCCCTGAAGGAGGTGCTGTCTGAGGCCGAAGACAAAGCGGCCAAGGAGCGCACCGAGCGCAAGAAGCAAGAAGCTCGAGTCGGCGAGGCGCAGCAAGAGCTCCAGGATTTCGTCAAAAAATACGAGTCCTTGGAGCGTGACTCTAAGACGCAAGGGTCTGAGCTTGTGAAGGCCCTTGAGAACGCAAAAAATGCCAAGGCCGAATCCAACAAGGTCCTCCAGGAGCTTCAGGCGGTCCAGAACAGAACGGCGGGTAAGTAATTCATTATGCAAAGCAAGCATGTGAAGGAAACTTTCCTTTTACTTACCCGAGTTCGGAGCTCTCCGGGAGCGTTCGCAGATCTTCCCCGTAGTGTGTCCGATGCCGCGGAATTTTATCGGGCCGAGGAAGGGAGCTCGATGGAGAAGTTGTTCTGGTCTCAGTATACTAGGACCGAACATCCGGTGCCCTTGAGCGACCAGTTGAAGCAATTGGTCGAGCTCCACAAGGCGGCCGAACAGTCCATGAAGGGCCTCATAGTCCAGATGTGGCCTGGCGAGCCCCTTCCTGGCAGCTACTTTGGCCTGGTGAGGCGGCTTGTGAATGCCTGCCCACGGCTTGAAATCATAAAGCGGTCCGTCTGCATTGAGGGTGCTCCCAGGGCTTTTGCCCGAGCGGAAGTGCACTGGGCGAAGATGGATGCCGAGAAGCTGGTGATGGAGGGGCCGCCGGAGGGCAAGGAGCATCACCGCCCTAAAAATTATTATGACAGCGTCCTGAAGGGTGTCAGCCTTATGGCGGAGGAATTTTCTAAGGATGTAATATTTGAATGAATGTACTCATGTGATCCTGTAATATGAAAACGAGTTCGTCTGTGCTATATAACGCTCGTTGATTTAAAATATTACCTTCTCTGCGGCCGTTTATAAAATCTGAGAGTTGGCCAGTTGTCGGCTTCTGCCCCCATGTATCTAGTACTGAGGTGTTCGTGGTAAATCTGATCACTCTTTATCCCAGTTTTAGGTCCTTCGAAGGAGGTGTTCAGCACAACGAACCAGGCAATTGGACTATAAGGCTTTATCACTCTCACTTAGCCATAGAAGTCTACAATTTTAAATTTTGGCAAAGCCCCTAGTATTCAGAAGGCCGAACTTGGGGCGCTATGAACGCCTAAATCGGACAAGGCCGACTCCTCGCCTGAAGCGGAAAAAATCTTTAGGGATTTGGGACCTCTCGATTAGCGACCAGCTCTCGCCGCATTATGACAGTCAGTTTTCGGCTTTCTCTACTGAGGTGCTCGTCCGGAAGAACCGATACACAATCGCAGTAGTTCTCCCAGTGCTACCTTAGCCGATATAGCGGAACATAAGGCACCAAAACATGGGAGCCGGGCAAACCCAACTATTGACCCAAGACATGATTCGGAGCTGATGCATATAATGCAATAAGTTCGGGGTGCCGCACTCTAGAAAGTGTTTGGACTTTTCTTGCTGTGTTGTGGGGTACACTGAAGCCCCTGGCTTACTGAACGTACCAGAATGTACGGGAGCAACTTGTCGTGAGTAGACAAACAAGGAAAAAAAGGAAGGTGAAGAAATGTAATAATAAGTTGACGCTGTGTATTGTTATTTATAGGATACGTCAAAGCGTATGTGTATAAGTAGTACAATAAGCAAAAATAGGACTATCTAACATGTCTGATCCAAGGGCGAGCTGCGTGCGGGTATGTAAAACAGGTATAACGATCGGTATGAGAGACCACCTGGGTATTCCCTTGTATGTCAAAGCTTCTTGCTCCCTTGGTGCTTCCCTCTCATAATGGGTCCGATGATCTAGCTATCGGAGAGGGCCTCCAGAGAATAGGGTCCTGAAAGGAAGATAATCATAAAGGTATACTGGTCCTGAGGCGGTTGAACCGCATTGTGGGACGTGCCATAGCCGTGCCTCCGCCTATACCCATGGTATCTTTAATGTGTAGTTATGTACACACGGCGTAAATTTCGTCGCTTGACTGGGACTAGGACGGAGTCCGAATTGCTAGGCGAGCTCTGAACGATCCTGGCCATTCTGTTGCAGGTTATTCCGGACTCGCTTGAATGTGTCTGTGGACCTTGTCGCCGAATTGGCGGTTTGCCTCAAAAGGTTGCTTTTGCATTTCTGCTGCAAGGGCCGCAGTGTGCTCCTCCATGCAGAGCGACCGTTCTGTGTTTCCGTTAACTGTTATAACCCCGCGAGGTCCTGGCATTTTGAGTTTGAGGTATGCATAATGCGGTACCACATTGAATATAGCGAATGCGGTTCGTCCGAGTAGTGCGTGATAGCCACTGCGGAAGGGGACGATATCGAAGACTAACTCTTCGCTTCGGAAGTTATTCGGAGATCCGAAGACCACTTCCAGTGTGATTGAGCCCATGCAACAGGCCTCTATACCTGGTATGAAACCTTTGGAGATGGTTTTTGTGGGTTTGATCCTCAAGGGGTCGATACCCATTTTGCGCGCCGTATCCTGATAAAGCAGGTTCAGGCTGCTGCCACCGTCCATAAGGACTCGATAGGATCGAGGACCAATGTGG
This sequence comes from Triticum urartu, assembly GCF_003073215.2. NCBI lineage: Eukaryota > Viridiplantae > Streptophyta > Magnoliopsida > Poales > Poaceae > Triticum > Triticum urartu. The sequence continues at coordinate 466,254,698 of NC_053023.1, forward strand.
CAGAACCGCCATGACGGATACTAGTGGGGTGTTCCCTGCGATCAAAAGTGATTGGACAAGAAGACCATGGGTTGAAGTTTGGGGCGACTGGCTCCATCGCGTAGACCTTCCTGAGTGCGCACTTCCGTTCCCGCTTGGGGATATGGGTTGCGTATATCATGTTCACTGTTTTCACTTGGGGAGGAAATTTCTTCTGTCTTGCTGTGTTCGGCGGCCAGGGCTCCTCCTCGTCGTCGCTATGCAGCCCCTTTTCCTTGCTTTCGGCATTCAACTTGCCGGCCTGTTTGAACACCCAGCATTCTCTGTTGGTGTGGTTGGCTGGCTTATCGGGGGTGCCGTGAATTTGACACGAGCGGTCGAGTATGCGGTCCAAACTGGACGGGCCCGGATTGTTTCTTTTGAACGGCTTTTTCCGCTGACCGGATTTAGAGCCAATGGAACCGGCATTGATTGACGTGTCTTCGGTGTTATCGCCATTGTTGCGGCGCTTGTATCTGTTGCGACGTGGCTTGCCGTTGCTGTCTCTGGCCTCCGATGTGCTAGGGTTGCTTGCTGTGTTTTTGCTACGGGCCAACCAGCTATCCTCGCCCGCGTAAAAGCGGGTCATGAGTGTTGTGAGGGCTGCCATGGACTTTGGCTTCTCTTGGCCGAGATGTCTGGAGGGCCACTCATCACGGATGTTATGTTTAAAGGCTGCTAGGGCTTCGGCATCCGGACAGTCCACAATTTGGTTCTTTTTGGTTAGGAACTGAGTCCAAAATTTCCTGGCTGACTCTCCAGGCTATTGTGTTATGTGACTTAAATCATCAGCATCCGGTGGTCGCAAATAAGTGCCCTGGAAGTTGTCCAGGAATGCATCTGCCAGGTTCTCCCAACTTCCGATGGAGTTTGCTGGCAAGCTAATTAGCCAATGCCGAGCTGGTCCTTTGAGTTTTAACGGGAGGTACTTGATGGCGTGTAGATCATCCCTACGGGCCTTGTGAATGTGGAGGAAGAAATCCTCTATCCATACCGTGGGGTCAGTAGTACCATCGTATGATTCAATATTCACAGGTTTAAACCCTTCTAGGAATTCATGATCCATTACTTCATCAGTGAAGCATAGGGGAGTGCGGTGCCTCTTTGCCGGGCTATGTCACGACGCAGTTCGTACGAATCTTGTCTGCTGTGTTCGGCCCGGTCGGATTTGCTTTTGGTATATCCGACATGACAGTCGTCGTCATGTGTTGGGACGCGCCCTCGTGATTCGAAGATCGATCTTTTGTGTCCTGCTTTGTTTTCCAATACGTCTCGTAGGTCCTGCATGTTACCCCGGGCTTTGCTGTTCTTGTTTGACCGGCAACGGGGTGCGGGCTGGACTTTGGGCTTATATGCCACTTTGTCTCGGCCACGAGGTGGCCGGTCTACCGCATCATACGCTGGAAGCGCAGGCTTTAATGCTTCCTCTTCAAGCTAGGGTAGCAACCTGCGCTTTGGGAAACTTTTGATTGGGCACTCAAGTTCGTGTTCCTCGGCTTCTAGGACCTCAGTCCATCTATCCGCTAGCAGAACTTGCTCAGCCTGAAGCTATTGTTGCTTTTTCTTCAGGCTTTTTGTTGTGGCAATAAGCCGGCGCTTGAAGCGCTCCTGTTCGACGGGATCCTCAGGAACGATAAATTCTTTGTCGCCGAGGCTCACCTCGTCTTCGGAGGGAGGCATGTAATTGTCATCCTGTGATTCACCGTCTGCTGCCTGTTCCTTGGGGCTGGCTTGCCCATCCTCCTGCTCAAAGCCTGGCTGGAGGGGATTGTCTTCGTCTTCGGCACTATTTGCGACGTTATTGTCTCCTATGCCGGTATCGTTGTTTTGCTATGGAGGGGTTTAGAGCTGCGCCGATGTCGCCGGTTCTTGGATTGCTTCTTGAGGGGATTATCCTCCATTGCCTTATTGCCATCGCTTTCTTTGGGGGTGTCCACCATGTATATATCATACGATGAGGTGGCGGTCCAGCGCCCTGTGGGCGGTGGTTCCTGTTCGTTCCCGCATCGTCGTCCATACTGTCGATGTCTTCGGAGTCGAAGTCGAGCATGTCGGTTAGGTCGTCGATAGTGGCTACTAAGTGGGTGGTGGGTGGGGAACGAATTTCTTCGCCGTCTGCTTCCCACTCGAGCCGGACATAGTTCGGCCAAGGGTCTCCTGACAAGGAGAGAGGCCGTAATGAATTTAGCACGTCGCCTAGGGGCGAGTGCTGAAAGATATCCGCGGAGGTGAACTCCATGATCGATGCCCAATCAGACTGGATGGGCATGGACGCGAGCGGTTTGGAGTCTGTGGCCGGGGACGAATCCGAGTGTCTGGCAACACAGGTCTCATAGGAGGTGAAGTCAGTATTCGGCTCTATCGCCGCTGAGTGTGCGACCTCCGTGGAGGGGTCCATCCACCCGTCCTCGGACGGCTCGATCTGTTTCGGATTGAGGGCCGAAGTAATTACAGGTGTGATCTCCCGAACACTGTCCGATAGCAAAGCTAAATCATGCTCATCGTGACTGTGTGGCGTACCTGACATGGGTTCGAAATCCGTCGAAGATCAAGTCTCCACGGATGTCGGCGGTATAGTTCAAGCTTCCAAACCTGACCTGATGGCCAGGGGCGTAGCTCTCGATCTGCTCCAGATGGGCGAGCAAGTTGGCCTGCAGTATGAAGCCGCCGGATACGAAGATCTGTCCGGGGAGGAAAACCTCACCCTGGGTCGCATTGTTGCCGACGATCGAAGGAGCCATCAAGCCTTATGATGACGACAAAGTGAAACTCTCAATGGAAGCACCAATGTCGGTGTCAAAATCAGCGGATCTCGGGTAGGGCGTCCCGAACTGTGGATCTAAGGAGGATGGTAACAGGAGGCAGGGGACACAAAGTTTATCCAGGTTCGGGCCCTCTCGATGGAGGTAATACCCTACTTCCTACTTGATTGATCTCGATGATATGAGTATTACGAGAGTTGATCTACCACGAGATCGGAGAGGCTAAACCCAAGAAACTAGCCTATGGTATGATTGTTGTTGTCCTATGGACTAGAACCCTCCAGTTTATATAGACACCGGAGGGGCTAGGGTTACATAGAGTCGGTTACAAGGGAGGAGATCTACATATCCGAATCGCTAAGCTTTCCTTCCACGCAAAGGAGAGTCCCATCCGGACACGGGACAAAGTCTTCAATCTCGTATCTTCATAGTCCAACAGTCCGGCCAAAGCATACAATCCGGCTGTCCGAGGACCCCCTAATCCAGGACTCCCTCAGCGACACCAAGCAATCTCCTATCTCGAATGGCGTCTCGGACTAACTCAGAAATAAGACTATAAGCAGCAAACAAATGCAACAACCAAATGCAGCAAGCAAGGGAAACAACCAGACCCTATACTACCGTTTTCTAACGTTCCAGCAGACTAGGACGCTCTTCAGCCAGCCCTGCTCTGATACAAAGCCTATGGCACCCTGGCTCAGAGAAAACCGTAACGCCCTGTATTCCATCCTAGAGATCGAGGTGAAGTCTTCTGGAATACGACACTGCTTAGTATAGAACAAACCAGCTCGCTAATACAACACGAATATGAATACAAGGGTTCCGATATTACAATGAATAACATCGGCACGGCGATACTATGCCAACCACGGTTGCTCTATACAAGAAGCATAACAACTCGAAGCAATGGAACAACTACTGGGAGCAGAACAATGAACGGCGATGATGGAATCCAATCCGCAGGGACTCTGGCTAGAACGTTTATCCTAGCTCACGAACACAGGAACAACACCAAACAAGCAAGCAATCCCGGCACGACCTGCAAACTGGCATGACACGACAGGTCAGTACATTCAATGTACTTGCAAGCTCACAATAACTAGAAGCATTCAAGGCAAACAACGACATGGCAATTAAAGGTTAAGCAGGAATTATTATGAGATCATCAGGATAACAAGGCATGAACAACACGAACATAATATCGCTAGAACAATATGATCATGGCACGAACATATAAATCTGAGGATACTTGCATGCAACATGATGACACTACATGCACCATTTATTCTGCTCGGGTTACCTCGTAACCATCACATGCATCACTTACCAACTTCGGACATTACACGATCATCTCAGGATCAAATCAAGCTTGGTATAAACAATACCGTAGTAATCATCAAATGACCACAAGGAGCTTGATCTTTACCCACGATTCTCGCACAACATCACGAATATCCAACAACTCGGTATCCTCGATACCACGGTGATCATTCCGGTGATCACAACCATGACCAACACTTGGTCTCAAACAGTGATCCTTCCTGCGATCACAACCAACTTATCTCATCCCCGAACCGGGGTTGTTATTTAGCACATTATTATTACTGTTGACTCACAGTGTGACCGACACGAACTGGGCCCTTATCCGCGGGCGCGACTACCGATAGATTTAATATACACTCTGCAGAGGTTAGTACATTGTACTCACACTACAGAACCCATGGCCTCGCACTAACATTCAGGTGGGCCAATGGCGTTCCGACAAAATCGATCTACTGTCATGACACTCTCCCGGCCACTCCGACCCACTCCCAACTGGGCTAGTCCTGGGTGGCCCCGTGTCTACCAAAGACACAATGACCACCGTCGTGGCCAAAACGTCCCTCACGGGGACCGTCCCTCACGGGGACCGGATCCATAGTAACAACAACGGGCACACAAGGTTTTGTCTCCTTACCGGGCCAGGGTACCGCACGCCCATAACCTTCCCTAGTTGGAGGCACCGGCGGGAGGTACGACAATAGACCCAGTTAGGACCTTCCCATAATGGTAAGTGTGGTTGCACTGGTCAGTTCGATATGGTGGCACCATGACTCAACCAATAGGTGTTCAAGTTCAATTTAATCCGGTTAAACTTGAATGCAAATATGCCGAGTCATGATAAAATAACATGATGCAATTATAATGCATGAGCATGATATCAACATAAGCATGGGTGCAACATAACTAGCCACCATATCAACAATGGATCATCTCCAACCGAGCATGGCATAATGAAGAACATGAATATTACCAGTACAACACTACTCATAGCATAACATGACCACTAGCATCAACGATAAACATCATGCAAGAACATATCAACAATGCCATCATGCAAGCATTTAACCAACTGGATTCAATGGAACATATATAACAACGGTACTCGGGACAGATGGCAGTCATGCACCGAAGGCCATTACCAACATCAACATATACTACTAGCAAGCATAAGCATATGAAAGGAATACTAGCAACTAGCAGGGTATGACAACCAAGTGCATAACAACATAGCAAGTAAGTAAGCATGAACCCATAAGCATTACCGAAACAACTATAACCATATTTTAAGCAAGCAAACATTTAATAAATATTCAAGTTGAAAACCATGGATACTACATGACTATCATGCAAGTGGGTATTGTGGCTTGCCTGGGGTGACAGAGACTCCAGGAATAAGTGCGGTGAAGCCGCGGAACAAAACACCGTACGTACGTTCTTGGAGGGGGCTGATTAGGGGCAAGGGAAAAATGGTCATTTTCGCTGTGAGAACACCTAGTGAAAATGTTACCAAAAGATAGAGCTCGATGATACTAAGAAATGAGCATTGGTTTCACCTCAATCGGAGTTACGGTTGAAAAGTTGTGAAGGTTGGAAGAACAGGGACCAATATGTATAAAATTTATCACCAACGGGTCCCTGGGATGAAAAACTGAAAGCGTATAAGTAGAAATACGTTTTTAGAGAAGTGAAAGCACTTTATGCTGCAGTAGAGAGGAATACGCTTTCCATAGGGGAAAACGTATTTTAGATAAAAGAAATGAAGAATACGCTTTCATTGGAGGAAGACGTACTCAGGGAAATGTGTTTCCACTTACGTGACGTGGGAGTGGTGGGGTCAACGGGAAGAGGCTGACATGCGAGGCCCACCTTATCCTTCTCTCTCCTCCCCCTGTCTTCTTCTTCCTCCCGTGCCTGGCCACGACAGGAAGCAGAGGAGGAGGACAGGGCACTGCCGGCGCTGGGGCGGCCAGCCCAGGCCAGCTCCGGCCAGGGCGCGTGCACCGGTTGGTGCAGCCCGGCGTGGCGCGTCCGTCCAGTGGGTCGGCCAGCCCCGTGGAGGAGAGGAGGACGTGGGGCGGAGGAGGACCGAGGGGTGGCAGAGGGCGGCGGGCGGCAGTGGTCTCTGGCGATGTGCGCAGCTCTGGCGAGGGCCAAGTGGGTGGGACGACTCAGCGGAGCACGGGAAGGACGGTGGTGGAGTCGGGAGGGAGAGAGGAGGCTCGGATGGACTCGGTTGGGGTGGTGGCTGAGAGCAACGGCGACGGCCAAGCGTGGGGAGGGGCGGCCAGAGGCACTCTAGGGTCGAACGAGGGGGGTCGGGAGGACGGCGGCGACGAGGGGAACCTCGTGGACAAGGTAGGAGGAGAAGAGGGGGCTTAGGTTGGTCGGAACCAAGCCGAGGCCGACCGGCCATGGCGATCTCCGGCGAAAAGAAGAGAGGGCCGAGGGCTCTGGTGGGCGAGGAGGCTGGTGAGGTGCCGAGGGACTAGGGGCACGCTTAATAGCCGCGGGGAAGGCTCTGGAGCTCACAAGCGAGCTTGAGCAGTGCTCTAATGGATGTCAGGGGCAGGGCATGGCACGGGCACTGCTCTAGCGGCGCATTAATGGCGAACCACGACGAGGCAGCCATGCAGGGCGATGTAGTCGAGCACGTGCGAGCTCCTGGACAAGGTTTGAGGTTGAGATAAGGAGGAAGGAGACGAGCATAGTGGCCGGAACAAGCCAGAGCATGCCTGCAGCCATGATGCAAGCATGATCACCACACGCACTGGCGCAAGCGGTGTTCTTTGGCGTGGCCAACCATGTCCAGTATATGGACCTTGGTTCCCTCAGTCAAAAGGAGGAAATAAATCGGTCCAGGGGCAAAGAAGAGATTTGCACTTAGCTCCAAAAGTAAATCAGTAAGAAGGTGTTTGTAACTCTCTGTGGTTAAACCAGCTTGGTAACGTGGTAAATATTTTGTCTGATGATGATGACATACTAAGGTGATGCTGATCACCAAAAATCAGACTAAGAGGAGGAGTTTAGATGGGGGTTGCTGTAGAAAGTGCAAACATGGCCAGAATTATGGATTTGTATGATGCACCCACATACTTGATTTCTATGAGTTGAAATTTGGCATAGAAGGGTTATATGAAGATATGAAGCTGCTGTAAAAGTTTCATGCCATTTGGAAATACCAAAGTGGCACTTGCTTCACAAAGCTTCATTCTGGACAGAAACTTGGAAAAATTGCACATGGCAATTGGACTAACTAATTGAGCTAAAACTTGGTGGAGGGAGTTGATATCGGTAGAAGCATGTCCTGGTAAAGTTTCAGCTCAATTGAAGCAATATAAAATATAGTTGCTTCACAAACTGAAAATCTGACCAGAAACTAAGATTTGGAGCTGGGCTCACATAGATGAGTTACATGATCACATATTTGGTGGAGAGTCATCATTTGATCTTATAAAGGACCTTGAAAAATTTCAACTCATTTGGATATGCCTAGCTTGTACTTCCTTCACAATCACTTCCCTTAGACAGGAATATTTACTAGGCAAATTGAGTTGAATTTTGGCACAGGTCAATTATTTGGACAGGAAAAGATGTCCAAGAAGTTTGGGTTGAATTGGGAAAATATAAATGGCACTTGCTTCACAATGTGCCATTTAGGACAGAATAGAAAAAGAATTATTGGAGGATTATTTTTGAACATGGGAATGAAATATTTTGCCATATTTGAGCAAGATAGGACCCAAAAAATTTATGAGAATTATTTGGGAATTTTAGGAGTGAAAAAAATATAGGTTGCTTCACGACCTAGGGTTTCAAGGGTTATTCCTTTATCAGCAAAGGAATATTCCCAATAAAAAGAATATTGGGCTAGGTCAAGGATGGAAATGACATGATCTTGGGATGCTGATGAGGGTGACAAGGCACTATAAAACCTATGAAGACATGATCTTCCCAAGTTTCAGAACCACATAGCCACGGAAAAGCAAAACAAAACAGGAAATCCCAGAAAATCAAAGGAAAAAGAAAAGGGCAAAAATCCAGGCTGTTACATAAAGGCCAATGAGATATCGCCGACCATAATGGGCCGACCCAGCTAAAGGCCCACAAGATTTTGAGGACAGTAGTGGGCCGGCCCGTTAACAAGCTGCCATGTTTTGGGCCAAATGCCGGCCCATATTTGATCCGGTCCATTAAAAACCTGCCACGTTTCAGGCCAAATTACGGCCCAGATCAGATCCATCCCTTAAAGAGGCTTTGGGCTAAATTATGGCCCATATCAGATTCGGCCCGTCAACTAGACACTACGCTTTTGGGCCCACTTGCTAAAGGCCCATTTAGTAATTCGGCCTAATATTTGTTTTGGCCTGTTAAAGGCCAGTTTAACATTTTGGCCCTATATTTTATTTTGGCCTGTTAAAGCCCGTCATATAGTTGGGCCTAACTACGGCCCGGTTTGCATCCGTCCTGCTCACAGCCAATAATCTGATTGGGCCAAAGAAGGATCGAGACAATTTTGGCATGTTAACAGCCCTTGATGTGATTGGCCTGTCATGCGGAACGACGAACATGAGTTCCCTCACGAACGTCGCTACTGCTGCCTCCCCGTGTCATCCTATTGTGGATTTTTCCCAAGACAACACAATCAAGATGAGAAACACCCAAGAATAAAATTGGGGAAAAGCCAGCGACAAGTCCCGGAAGAAAACAGGAGAGCGAAGAAAAAACATGGTGAATAAAGTCTCAACATAATTATACATAGACTCATACATGAAAGGTAAACAACATGGCTGGTTCACTACTATCATACACGCAACGAAACATCATGACTCGTACGACTACATCCGTACATCATCTAGACAACTGCGAATACTCAAAGATACTACTATTCTGCTGGTGCTGCCGCGTCCTCCCCTGAAGCGGTCTCGGATCCTGAACTGGCGTGGTTAATGGAAACCTTCGGGTTAAAGGTAACACGATGGCGCTGCTTCGAGGGCTCTCCCTCAGGAGCAGGGGTAGGATGAATCATCGGGGCTGCAGGAGTAGCGAGAAGTGAGACCCACTCGGCAGGAGTACTGAGAGGGTTCACGGCCGAGGCGCCCGTGCTACTCGGGGGAGTAACCAGCGAGATAGGGGAGCTAGAGCTGACTGGGACATAAGTTGTAAATCCCAGTGAAGACGGAGTAGTGGAGGATCTAGAATTGACCAAAGTAGCGGCTAGAGCAGTACGGGTACGAGTCTTCTCTCAAGCCAGCTCGTGGATCATGAGATAGCTAGAAGTGACATAACGAGCAAGATGGCTAGGAACACTATTAGACTCCAGATCAATGAGAGGGAAACGGACACGACCGTTGTCATGCAGAGATGGGTAGTAGTAGAAACCTGGGTGGTTCTGCATTCGGACCTCGTTGTAGCGAAGCTCGACAAGGACCTCGAATGCAGCAAACTGGACAGCCTGAGAAGCGGTGGAGGCGTAACCGCTCCGAGAAGTGTGAGTGTAAGAACTGGAATCAGAACTAGTGCGCAGAGTGACCACTTCGTGATACTCATACACTGAATCAGCTAGATGCTCCCGGTACACACGATTGACTGGGTCGTCTCCGAGAGGGTACAGTCGACGCCACATGTTGCGAAGGACGTGTGGTGACGTGTACGGCATCAGCTGTAACTGGCACGGAGCCATCTACACCCATAACCATTAGCAGGTTAGCATAAAGATATATAAACCGAATGCAGCAATCAACACAAATTACTACCGGCACTGAACTTAAACTCGTATCTAACGTCCAATTAACGCATCGCAGTCTAACGTGGCCTCCAGCCAGCGCGGCTCTGATACCAAGCGTTGTGGCACCCTGGCTTAGAGCGACCGGTTTGCCATGCATTGCCAGCCCAGAGACCATGTCTTCTAGCAACACACAACATCTTGGTACAGAAAAACAACCGCTTTATTGATGCTAGCAGAACAGAGTTTACATTACAACAGCTGTCGAGGCTAAGCAGCACACCCGGTGCGGCCGAACAATATGTACATTATTTAGTGAACAATAAAGGGGACTCGATCCGAACAACTACGTGGCAGCGGAATACCGTCATGGCGGAAGCTCCATATCACAGGGACACCGATGTGGACACGATCTAGACTCGAACAACACTCCTCTGCAATGATACTTTCCTGAAATCTGGCATGACATGCCAGGTCAGTACATTGAATGTACTTGCAAGCTCACAACATGCATAATCATAAAGGCAAACAATATCATGATATTTAACCGATTATTAATATTGCAACACTATATGTTAACATGTTTTGATCATGCTCGAACGTCCCTCGGGGCAGCTTACCAACTGTGATCATCCCTGCATCACAAACACACCACCAACGTGGTCTTTCACAAGAACAACTCGTGATCCTTACGACGATCACAACCACAACCATCATCTTCTCCCAAATGTCTCGATGGTCTTTCTACCATCCATCACCAATGCATAGTTCATAGCTTAGGGTGCAATTTTTATTAAACGGTGACTCATGGTGGGACCTACTACGAGATGTTCGTAACCATGGACTCGGCTATCGATAGACTATACACTCTGCAGAGGTAGCACACTGTACCCACACCATGAAACCCACGGCCTCACATTCCCATTCGGGTGGACCAACGGCATTCCAACAAAACCCTTCCATTTCCACGGCACTCTCCCGGCCACTCCGACCCACTCGGGACTCGGTACCATAATCTCATCAATGAGCACACAAGACTATGCCTGCTTACCGGGCCAGGGCAAGCACGACATAACCTTCCCTAGTTGGAGGCACCGACCAGAGGCCATGTCAATGGACCGAATCAAGGCATTCCCAAAAAGGCAAATGTGGTTGCACTGGGAAAGAAACTCGATTCAGCGGAACCATGACCCAGTCAATGGTATATTCAAGTTGAGTTATATTCAGGTTAAACTTCAAAATGAAAATGACCGGTGTCATAGCATGCGATGAAATGCAAAACTACACATGCATCACATAATAAAAATGACCGAGGTCATCCATATACACACCAAGCATAAACTTCAACAACTCATATCACTTTACTACTCAAAATGACTCACAACTTAACCAAAATACTTTTGCAAGAAGTTTTATTAATTTCTCATGCAAGAAAGTGACTTCGATAAATTTCTCATATGCTTGATAAAAGATTTCTATATCAACAACTCTTAATTTCTATATCAACCAAGTTGGGTTCAGGCATTCTGTAAGACAAGTAAAATGATTAAACAACAATTTAACAGAATATTTTCTAGCAATTTTTATCAATTTATGTAGGCAAGAACAAAGCTTTAAATAATTTCTAACATGCATAACAAAATCATTTCTAACATCACCACAAATAAACCTTAACTTGCTTTACCCACTAAACTAGTTTCAATCATCCTGTAAATCAAGCATAACAACTAACCAATATATAACAGAATACCAATAACACAATATTTATTTAAATGCATGGATTAATCATTTCATTTAAGTAAGAAAATCACAAATATTGAAATGACACCATGAAAATGTTGCTGTGGCTTGCCTTAGTGCAGATGAGGTTCACAAGCCTTCTGGTGATCCTCAAGACAAGCCTCACCCTCTAAAAATAAATTTAAACACAAAAAGCAAATATCAAGAACACTTCTGAAAATCACGAGATATTCTAAACATCTCAGAAAAATCTCATCTTTGGTGAGCTGCTAGATTTCTTTTCAAAGAACACAATGCAAAAAGAATCAATTCATTTGGACTTATGGTTGAAAAGTTATAACTGTTTGAAGTTCTCTGGAATATAAATGATTTTGAATTTAAATAAACAGCTGAGGGGGGTGACGTTGTAGGCGTAAAACGTCAGGGCGCCACCACTCGTACCGTTTCATGCGCGTATAGAGTAGCTGACTAGCAGGCCCCGCTACTCAGGTGAGGGAAGGGGGAGAAAGAAACAGAGAAGGCCGCGGCTTCACTGGAGCTCTCGCCGGCGACGAGGGCTTCTTGGCCCAAACGAGAGGGAGGGATTTAGAGAGGGGATGATGGTGTACCTGCCCGTACCCGTAGTGTGGCTAGGGGGGTTGGACGGCGTCGGAAACAAGCTCACAAGCGGAGGCAGAACGTGGAGCTTGCCGGAGTTGAGGAAGACGGCGAACGGAGGCACTCCAGGGGCTCCAAGCGGGCGAAACGGCCTCACCGGAGAGAGGCGGAAGCCCTGGAGGGGTTGCCCTGGCCTGGGAGAGGCTAGAGCTTCCGCGGCAACCAAAGGGGATCGCCGGCGGGCTCGAGCTCGGGGACGGCGGCCCGAGCCCTGCCCGGCCGGGCTACGGCTTCCTACGCAGTCGTGGAGGGTGTGGGAGTGCTGGATGGTGCTCGAGGAGGCTGGGGGTGGCCCTATTTATAGGCGAGCGGTGAGGGGGCTTTGGGCTCCGTCGGTGGACACCTGTCCACGGCGCCTATCGACGAGCGGCGTCAGTGACAGGGGGAGAAGGCGATGGAGGTCACGCGACAACTGTGGGCGAATGGGGACGAGCATAGGATCGAGAGGATGCCGACGAGCACAGTGCGCTCCGCACTGTGGGGCTGGCCAGACCTTGCCCGTGCTCGCTACGGCGAGCTCCGGCGTCGGCGAGCGCCAGAGGGAGGTTAAGGGCTTAGAGACAAAGATGGTGGTGCGGTTTGGCATGCTCGGGCTGGCGAGGGAAGCAAGCACGCGCGAACAGAGCTCTCAGCGACGCTCAGAGCGCGCCAACACGCATGCCAACACCCCTGGATGAACGTGGTCACCTCGTGAATTATGACATCAGGCCGACCTAAGCACAAACTTGATGTCTGGCATGATGTTCGTGGTAGTTTTCAGTGTTACCCTGAATTGGTTTGGATCCAGGTGCAGTAGAGTGGTTTTTACAAGCCAGGTAAGTTTCTGACCAGTAACTTTGAATAGTTACTGTGGTCAAATGGCTGGGAGATTGAGGTTGTGCTTTGGAGGCTAGTTATAAGTTACTAAGGTAAAGATGCACAAGAAAGTTCACATCAAATGGAGCAAGTAAGCTATAGAAACCACCATTTCTGTCCAGAACAGAAAATATTTTCTGTATCAAAAATATTCCAAAAAGTGATGAAATATTTTTGCTCAGGAAGGTGCCCTAGGGTTCACAGAATATTTGTGAATTATCTCAGATTTTTCTGAGCCGTAAAAATTAGGGTTGCTTTGAAGCAAACAGATCTGGCTAGGGTTTTGAGAGAAAATGAATATTTTTCATTTAAGAAAAATATTCCCAAGATTATTTTGGGGTGGATCAGAAGTGAAATGATGATTTAGGAGGGAAGTGAAGCACTTGGGTGAAAGCCAAGGATGCCCAAGGGTTCAAGTCCTTATGAAAAGATTCAAGAACTCCAAGTTTTAGAAAATTTTCAAATAAAAATCAAGCAAATTAGAGAGGGCAAAAACCAGGCTGTCACAAACCTCCCCCACTTAGAATGAATCTCGTCCTCGAGATTCGGTTGCTTGGGAAAACCACTCTTGATACTGATCCCTAAGGAATTCTTCCTGCTCCCAAGTCGCTTCTGACTCTTTGTGATGCTCCCACTAAAAATTGTAAAATTTTCTGACTTTACTACAAGTGACCCTTTCCATCTGATCCAAAATTTTGAACGGTCTCTCTTCATTAGTTTAATCTTTTTCCAATTCTATCTCAGCCATTGCACTCCTTTTCTCAGGCAGGGATATGCATCGTCCCAATTGCGAAACATGGAACACGTTGTGCACGTCTGCCAATTCAGGGGTAGTTCCAGTTGATATTTAATTGTACCCACTCTAGACATAATCGGGAATGGACCAATAAATCTGGGTGCCAGCTTTCCGCGAGTCTGAAACCTCTTGACTCCTTTCATAGGGGTGACTTGGAGGTATACGTGTTCTCCGGGTTCAAAACTGACTTGTCGATGCTTTGCATCATAATAGCTCTTCTGTCGAGATTTGGCCAATTGCAGTCTGTCTCTGATTTCCCTAACTTGTTTCTCAGCTTCCATCACGAGATCTGTTCTGAAGATACGGCTATCTCAAGTTTGGGACCAATTTAGAGGAGTGCGGCACTTACGGCCATACGGAGCTTCATATGGCGACATCTTTAGACTGGTCTGAAACTGTTGTTATAAGAGAACTCGGCATAGGGCAAGCAATCTTCCCATTTAACTCCTTTGGCTAGCACACAGGCTCGTAACATATCTTCTAGTATTTGATTTACCCGCTCGGTTTGTCCATCTGTCTGAGGGTGATAGGCAGTACTATATTTCAATGCTGTCCCCAAGGCTTGATGGAGACGGGACCAAAAAGCGGAGGTAAACAAGGAACTTCGGTCGGAAGTGATAGTTCGGGGTACTCCATGCAGACTGACTATCCTGGATACATACAGCTGTGCAAGTTCATTTGCTCTGTATCTGGTGCTGATCGGAATGAAGTGAGCAACCTTGGTTAGGGTGTCTACTATAACCCAGATTGCATCCTTGCCTCGCTGAGTCCTAGGCAATCCTATGATGAAATCCATGCAAATGTCATCCCATTTCCACTGTGAAACTGGCAGCGGTTGGAGCAGTCCGGCTGGCTTCTGATGCTCTGCCCTCACCTTGTTGCATATGTCGCAACAGGCTATGAAATAGGCAATGTCTTTCTTCATTCCCTCCCATCGGAATATTTTTCTGAGATCCTCATACATTTTCGTACCTCCAGGGTGAATGGAATATGAGGATTCGTGTGCTTCTGACAGGATTTTCTTCTTCAAGTCCGGTTGATTTGGCACACAAATTCATCCACGGAATCGGAGGGTACCGAATTTGTCCTTGGAGAAGTCAGGGGTCTACTTTGTAATCTGGCCCTTGGCACGTCTTTGCAGCTTGGCGTCAGCTGGCTGGGCCTTGTGGATCTCTATCTCAAGTGTGGGGGTAACCTCCAGAATATTAGCGAGGCCAGCATCCACGATGACAAAATTGAGCTGAGCGATCTCCTCTTGAAGTTCGGTAGGCAATTATTCTAATATGGCATTTAAGCTGACGGGCTTTCGACTGAGGGAATCGGCAAAGACGTTGGCCTTGCCTGGATAGTAATTTATTCCAAGGTCATAATCCTTGACCAACTCTAGCCATCTTCGCTGACAGAGATTTAAATCTGGCTAAGTGAAGATGTACTTGAGACTCTTGTGGTCGGTAAAAATTTGGCACGTTTTTCCAATGAGGTAGTGTCTCCAAATCTTTAATGCATGAACTACCGAGCCAATTCCAAATCATGGGTAGGATAATTTCCTTCATGGGGTCGTAGCTGTCGCGATGCATATGCTACTACCTTGATGTCTTGCATAAGCACGCAACCAATACCTTGTCTGGTGGCATCGCAGTACACATCAAAACTGTGATAAATGTCTGGAAGAGTCAATACTGGTGCAGTTGTCAGACGTATCTTTAGCTCATTAAAACTCTTATCACAATCCTCCGTCCACTTAAACTTCTTATCCTTTTTGAGCAGCTCCATCATGGGTTTAGCAATTTTGGAAAACCCTTCAATAAAACGACGATAGTATCCAGCTAATCCGAGGAAACTCCGGATCTGCGTCACAGTCGTGGGTGGTACCCAATCGAGCACATCCTTTACTTTGCTCGGGTCCATGGCTATGCCTTCGGCGGATAGTACATGTCCGAGAAACCCAACCTTCTTGAACCAAAATTCGCACTTACTGAACTTGGCGTATACCTGATGGTCACGGAGCCGTTGTATTACTGCTCGGAGGTGATCCTTGTGCTCCTCTTCACCCTTGGAGTAAATGAGGATGTCATCGATGAAGACTACCACGAATTTGTCGAGGAAGTCCATGAATACTTTGTTCATCATGTGCATGATGAAAGCAGGGGCAATGGTGATACCAAAGGACATCACTGTATATTCGTAAAGACCGTACCGAGTAGTGAATGCTATCTTAGGAATATCTTCCTTTTTAATCTTGAGCTTATGATATCCGGTCCGTAAATAGATTTTTGAGAATACCTTAGCCCCACTGAGCTGATCAAACAGATCATCAATCCTTGGCAGCGGATATTTATTTTTGATGGTGACCTCATTCAGTTGGCAGTAATCTATGCACATACGGAGACTACCATCCTTTTTGCCCACGAAAATAGAAGGTGATCCCCATGGTGAAGATCTGGGACAAATATAACCCTTCTGGAGTAATTCGTCAAGCTGTTTCTTTACCTGCACTAATTCTGTTGAGGTCATCCGGTAATACTTCTTGTATAACGATGCGGTTCCGGGCACAAGATCTATTGCAAACTCGAGTTCCCGATCTGGTGGCATGCCTAGCAGTTCTTCTGAAAACACATCTGGGTATTCACTGACCACAGGAATAAATTCCAATTCAGCCACAGCGGTGCAAACTAGTTCTGGCTTGGGTATAGTCTTGCGAGCTTAGAACTTGGTAAGTTGCCCATTCACACTAGTCAAAGTGACTTCTCGGGTTGCGCAGTTTATGAAAACTTGATATCGGGTCAACCAATTCATACCCAATATAATATCTAACTTTTCAGACTCAATGATTATCAGAGATGTTGGAAAGTAGACCCCGTTGATATTGATCTCCAGATCACGACAGACCAGATTGTTCTTCGTTATAGATCCCGGGGTTTGTACCAGCATATTTTTGCGCAAAATCATGCAAGGAAAATTGTTTTGGGCAGCGAAACTCCAAGAAATAAAATAATGGGAAGCCCCAGAGTCAAATAAAATTACGGCAGGTATGCCATTAACAGAAAACATACCAATTACGACTTCGGTCTTTTCTTGGACTTCATCGGCAGAGATATGATGCACGTGCCCAGTGAAGTTTTGCTGGGTTGGCCATGACTCCATAAAGTTGACTTGTGGCCTGCTTAGGGCATTCATCTTGTTGTTCTTGGGGCACTGTTTGGCATATTGTCCGTGCTGTCCGCAAATGAAACAAGAATTATTGCGTTGACGCTCCTCATGTGTTGGGTTGGTCACAACATTCTAGACTTGAGTGGTGGTCTTGATAACATTCTGCTGCCAATTTGGCTTGAATTCCACCTGAGTCTGCTGCCAGGTACGAGCCTTTTGCACTGGTTTCCCTTCGTTCTTTGGTTCAAACTTACACTTGTTGTCATTGTTAAGAGGCCTATTATCCGCTATAAGCTTGTGCTCCCGTTCAGTAATGGAAGCCTTGTTTACCAGTGTTTGGAAGTCTGCAAAATCAAGCATACTGAGAGTACACCGGAGTTGTGGATTTAGACCTCCAAGAAATCTGTCAATTCTCCTTTCTTCGGTGGCCACATCATAAAGAGAGTAACGGGCCAGATGATTAAATTTTTGCAAATATTCTTCCATAGACTGATTTCCTTGGATGAGTGCGAGAAATTCACGCTGCTTAGTCTTCATAACTCCAGTAGGGATATGATATTTTTGGAATCGCTCCTTCAACTTTTCCTAGGTGATTTCCTCATCAGCCGGCCACATGGCCTTTGTATTTTCCCACCTTATGGTAGTTGCGCCCTCAAGATAATGGGTGGTAAAGGGAACTTTATCATTTCCTTCAGTACGAGCAATCTCAAGATTTTTCTCCATTGTGCGCAACCAATCGTCTGCATCCAATGGTTCAACAATCTAACTGAAGCTGGGTGGATTGGTCCTCTAAAAATCTGACAGCTTTGAGTGATGACCATTCTGATTTCCATTCTATCCAACCATAGCTTGCACACTTCCCAATATTTCAATCAGGTCATTGTTCCTTTTTTCTACGAACAAACACAGAATTTGCCCGGTGGAGGGAGGATCATGCGGTGGAGGTGGTGGCTGAACGTACGGCTCGGGAGAATGTCCTGCCTGTCGTGCGGAACGACGAATAGGAGTTCCCTCACGAACATCACTACTGCTGCCTCCCCGCGTCATCCTATTGTGGATTTTTCCCAAGACAACACAATCGAGATGAGAAACACCCAAGAATAAAATTGGGGAAAAGCCAGCGACAAGTCCCAGAAGAAAACAGGAGAGCAAAGAAAAAACATGACGAATAAAGTATCAACATAATTATACATAGACTCATACATGAAAGGTAAACAACATGACTGGTTCACTACTCTCATACAGGCAACGAAACATCATGACTCGTATGACTACATCCGTACATCATCTAGACAACTACGAATACTTGAAGATACTACTGCTCTGCTGGTGCTGCCGCATCCTCCCCTGAAGCTGTCTCGGATCCCGAACTGACGTGGTTAATGGAAACCTCTGGGTTAAAGGTAACACGACGGCGGTGCCTAGAGGGCTCTCCTTTAGGGGTAGGGGTAGGATGAATCATCGGGGCTGCAGGAGTAGCGAGAAGTTAGACCCACTCGGTAGGAGTATTGAGAGGGTTCATGGCCGAGGCGCCCATTCTACTCAGGGGAGTAACCAGCGAAATAGGGGAGCTAGAGCTGACTGGGACATAAGTGGTAAATCCCAGTGAAGACGGAGTAGTGGCGGATCTAGAAGTGACCAAAGTAGCGGCTAGAGCAGTATGGGTATGAGTCAGCTCTCGAGCCAGCTCGTGGATCATGCAGTGACATAACGAGCAAGATGGCTAGCAACACTATCAGACTCCGGATCAATGAGAGGGAAATGGACACGACCGTTGCCGTGCAAAGATGGGTAGTAGTAGAAACCTGGGTGGTTCTGCATTCGGACCTCATTGTAGCGAAGCTCGACACAGACCTTGAATGCAGCAAACTGGACAGCCTGAGAAGCGGTGGAGGCGTAACCGCTCTGAGAAGTGCGAGTGTAAGAATTGGAATCAGAACTAGTGCGCAGAGTGACCACTGCGTGATAGTCATACACTGAATCAGCTAGATGCTCCCGGTACACACGATAGACTGGGTCATCTCCGAGAGGGTACAGTCGATGCCACATGTTGCAAAGGAGGTGCAGTGACGTGTATAGCATCATCTGTAACTGGCACGGATACGGCACCGGAGCCATCTACACCCACAACCATTAGCAGGTTGGCGTAAAGATATATAAACTGAATGCAGCAATCAGCACAAATTATTACCGACACTCAACTTAAACTCGTATCTGACGTCCAGTTAACGCGTCGCAGTCTAACGTGGCCTACAGTCAGCGTAGCTCTGATACCAAGTGTTGTGGCACCCTGGCTCAGAGCGACCAGTTTGCCATGCATTGCCAGCCCAGAGACCATGTCTTCTGCCAACACACAACATCTTGGTACAGAAAAACAACCACTTTATTGATGCTAGAGGAACACAATTTACATTACAACAGCTGTCGAGGCCAAGCGGCACACCCGGTGCGGCTGAACAATATGTACATTATTTAGTGAACATAAAGGGGCCTCGATCCGAACAACTACGTGGTACCAGAATAACGTCATGGCGGAAGCTCCATATCACAGGGACACCGATGTGGACACGATCTAGACTCGAACAGCGCTCCTCTCCAACGATACTTTCCTGAAATCTGGCATGACACGCCAGGTCAGTACATTGAATGTACTTGCAAGCTCACAACAGGCATAATCATAATGGCAAACAATAACATGGTATTTAACCGATTATTAATAATGCAACACTATATGTCAACATGCTGTGATCATGCTCGAACGTCCCTCGGGACAGCTTACCAACTGTGATCATCCCTGGATCACAAACACACCACCAACATGGTCTTTCACAAGAACAACTCGTGATCCTTACGACGATCACAACCACGACCATCATCTGCTCCCAAATGTCTCGATGGTAATTCTACCATACATCACCAATGCATAGTTCATAGCTTAGGGTGCAATTTTTATTAAACGTTGACTCATGGTGGGACCTACTACAAGGTGTCCATAACCTTGGACTCGGCTATCGATAGATTATACACTCTGTAGAGGTAGCACACTATACCCACACCACGGAACCCATGGCCTCGCATTCCCATTCGGGTGGACCAACGGCACTCTCCCGGCCACTCCGACCCACTCCCCAACGGGTTGGTCATGGGTGGCCCCGTGTCTACCAAAGACACCTCCACCACCGTCATGGTCAAAACACTCCCACTCGGGGACTTGGTACCATAATCTCATCAACGAGCACACAAGAATATACCTGCTTACCGGGCCATGGAAAGCACGGCATAACCTTCCCTAGTTGGAGGCATGTACTAGAGGCCATGTCAATGGACCGAATCAAGGCCTTCCCAAAAAGGCAAATGTGGTTGCACCGGGAAAGAAACTCGATTCAGCGGCACCATGACCCAGTCAACGGTATATTCAAGTTGAGTTATATTCAGGTTAAACGTCAAAATGAAGATGACCGGTGTCATAGCATGCCATGAAATGCTAAACTACACATGCATCACATAATAAAAATGACCGAGGTCATCCATATACACACCAAGCATAAACTTCAACAACTCATATCACTTTACTGCTCAAAATGACTCACAACTTAACCAAAATACTTCTGCAACAAGTTTTATTAATTTCTCACACAAGAAAGTGACTCTGATAAATTTCTCATATGCTTGACAAAAGATTTCACTATCAAGAACTCTTAATTTCTATATCAACTAAGTTGGGTTCAAGCATTCTGTAAGACAAGTAAAATGATTAAACAAGTATTTAACAAAATATTTTCTAGCAATTTTTTATCAATTTATGTAGGCAAGAACAAAGATTTAAATAATTTCTAACATGCATAACAAAATCATTTCTAACATCACCACAAATAAACCTTAACTTGCTTTACCCACTAAACTAGTTTCAATCATCCTGTAAATGAAGCATAACAACTAATCAATATATAACAGAATATAAATAACACAATAATTATTTAAATACATGGATTAATCATTTCATTTAAGTAAGAAAATCACAAATGTTGAAATGACACCATGAAAATGTTGTTGTGGCTTGCCTTAGTGCAGATGAGGTTCACAAGCCTTCTGGTGATCCTCAAGACAAGCCTCACCCTCTGAAAATAAATTTAAACACAAAAAGCAAATATCAAGAACACTTTAAAAATCACCAGAAATTCTAAACAACTCAGAAAAATCTCATCTTTGTTGAGCTGCTAGATTTCTTTTCAAAGAACACAATGCAAAAAGAATCAATTCATTTGGACTTATGGTTGAAGAGTTATAATTGTTTGAAGTTCTCTGGAATATAAATGATTTTTCATTTAAATAAACAGCTGAAGGGGGGGTGATGTCGAAGGCGTAAAAACTCAGGGCGCCACAACTCGTACCGCTTCATGCGCGTACAGAGTGGCTGACTAGCGGGGCCCGCTAGTCAGGTGGGGGAAGGGGAAGAAAGAAATAGAAAAGGCGCGGCTTCGCCGGAGCTCTCGCCGGTGGCGAGGGCTTCTTGGCCCAAACGAGAGGGAGGGATTTAGAGAGGGGATGATGGTGCACCTGCCCGTACCCGTAGCGTGGCTAGGGGTGGTCGGACAGCGTCGGAAACAAGCTCGCAAGCGGAGGCAGAACGCGGAGGTTGCCGGAGTTGAGGAAGACAGTGAACGGAGGCCACTCCAGGGGCTCCAAGCGGGCGAAACGGCCTCACCAGAGAGATGCGGAAGCCCTAGAGGGGTTGCCCTGGCCTAGGAGAGGCTAGAGCTTCCGCGGCGACCAGAGGGGATCGCCAGCAAGCTCGATCTCGGGGACGGCGGCCCGAGGCCAGCCCGGCCGGGCTACGGCTTCCTGCGCAGTCGTGGAGGGTGTGGGAGTGCTGGATGGTGCTCGAGGAGGCTGGCGGTGGCCCTATTTATAGGCGAGCGGCGTGGGGGCCTCGGGCTCCGCCGGTGGACACCTATCCACGGTGCCCGGCGACGAGTGGCGTCAGTGAGAGGGGAAGAAGGCGACGGAGGTCACACGACAACTGTGGGCGAATGAAGACGAGCACATGATTGAGAGGATGGCGACCAGCACAGTGCGCTCCGCACTGTGGGGCTGGCCGCACCTTGCCCGTGCTAGCTGCGGCGAGCTCCGAAGTTGGCGAGCGCTAGAGGGAGGTTAAGGGCTTAGAGACGAAGATGGTGGCGCGGTTTGGCATGCTCGGGCAGGCGAGGGAAGCGAGCACGCGCGAACAGAGCGCTCGGCGACGCTCAGAGCGCGTCGACACCCATGCCAACACCCCTGGACGAACGTGGTCACCGCGTGAACTATGACATCAGGCCGACCTAAGCACAAACTTGATTTCTGGCATGATGTTCATGGTAGTTTTGAGTGTTACCCCGAATTGGTTTGGATCCAGGTGTAGTAGAGAGGTTTTTACAAGCCAGGTATGTTTCTGACCAGTAATTTTGAATAGTGACTATGGTCAAACGGCTGGGAGATTGAGGCTGTGCTTTGGAGGCTAGTTATATGTTACTAAGGTAAAGATGCACAAGAAAGTTCAGATCAAATGGAGAAAGTAAAATGGTAGTTGCTGTTGAAACCACCATTTCTGTCCAGAAAAGAAAATATTTTCTGTAGCAAAAATATTCCAAAAAGTTATGAAATATTTTTGCTCGGGAAGGTGCCCTAGGGTTCACAGAATATTTGTGAATTATCTCAGATTTTTCTGAGCCATAAAAGTTAGGGTTGCTTTGAAACAAACAGATCTGGCTATGGTTTCTGAGAGAAGATGAATATTTTTCATTTAAGAAAAAATATTCCAAAGATTATTTTGGGGTATATCAGAAGTGAAATGATGATTTAGGAGGGAAGTGAAGCACTTGGGTGAAAGCCAAGGATGCCCAAGGGTTCAAGTCCTTATGAAAAGATTCAAGAACTCCAAGTTTCAGAAAATTTTCAAATGAAAATCAAGCAAATTAGAGAGGGCAAAAACCAGGCTGTCACATGATTTGCCTGACGGCCCAATTATGTACCGTAATTTTATGGTTTAGCCAGTTTACTGCGAAGATAGGATATATATATATATAGAGTAAAATAACTGTAGCATTATGAATAAGAAAAAACCTAGACTATACAATAAAGAAATTACGGCATATTACATCCACTGGGCATCAAAGTTCGCCACTATGATAATAAAGCACAAGCAGAAAGCAGATTACATACACTGGGCATCAAAGATCGCCACTAGTGCAAATAAACATGCCGACAAAATAATATACAAAACCGATATCACTGCAATAGAGTTCAAGAAAGGTTAGCACTGCTCGGGAGCTATAGCGCAAGCAACTGAGCAAGCTGATGAGACTGCGCTTGTTTGACACTTATATCCTCCTCACTCTGAAAGATAAAGAAGCAGACAGATGACAGGTTTTGCACATATAAGTATCAGTGCTGACAATTCATCACATTTCTTATTGACGAATAAAGTGACACAGTTTAAAATAGCATTAACACAATATGGTATTGTTCAGGTTAAGACATGGCAGGAAATGACATTGTGAAGGAGTTGGCAGCTTCACGACACCTCTGGATTACAGATCAAGAACTCATAAGTATCAATGGTTAGTGTGCTATCAATTTATCCCATTTCAGATTGGCAAATAAAGAAATGGTTTAAATAATAGTAGAATGATATGACATTGTTCATAGTTAGGACATTGCAGAATATGACATTGTGCTGTAGTGGGTAGGTTCACCACACCACTGGATTACGGATCAAGTACAGAAGCATACATGCAGTGCAAAAGAAGATCACTTGCTCTGTATAGTTTAATTTACATGGTATGAAGAAGGAACTTGGTTGTACAATTGAAAACTTAAATTGAGAAGGACAAACTTTTGTTTATGAACTACATAATAAACTTTAAACATGCAATTTGATGCAAACACCAAAAATAAACACCTGTTGCAGTCATGCCTAACCAAATATACACAACAAAGTTTGAAGGCTTGAGAAGGACAAACTTACATTATTGGTGAAGGCACTCTCTATAAAGCCCTTGTCCATGCTGATGGGGGGCAACTCAAGAAGTTTACCACAAAATCTTCTTCATAGGCATTGCCTTTATTCTACATTTTGTTAAGAGTAAATATAGATGTGATAATATAAGAAAAAATGGAGAATATTTAAGATAAGATGAAGAGTGATGCTACATAACCAAGTAGCTATAAATGTAAGTACAGCGATACAGGCAAAAGGTACAGCCAAGAGCAATGCAGAGCTAAACTTCTTCAGGACCATCGGTGTTATCCAACCTTATGGTAAGAGTAAATATAGATCTGATGCATTGAAAATATAGGGCAAAGGAAAATAAGCTGCAGAGTGATGGTATATGAACAACTACCTGTCAATATAAGTACACTAATAAAGGACATTAGGTACTTACAAGAACAATGCAGAGCTAAAAAAATTCATTGGCATTGGATATATTCTACACTAATGTAACCATTCATATAGATCAGATAATTTGGAGAGAACAATTGATAAAAAAGCTATCATGCATAGTGCTGTCACATAATGAACTGGGTATGAATGCAAGTACAGTGATACAGGACAACAGGTACTAACAAGAGCAAAGCAGCGGGCAGCATATTTGTCATATCCTGTGGTTCTTTTCAAACTGGAATTCTTCTTCAAGCTGATTTCCTGCAAAAAAGATCCGTAAGGCACATGCGAAAAAGTAGAAGTTCAAATTGTCATGTGATATCATAGATAGTACCTCATCCTAGGAACGAGACCAGTGCATAACAAGGTTTTTCCATTCAATGTCTTCTAAATTTAGCACAAGAGGCTTCACCGGAAATTCGTTTATAGACTTGCCATCAAAGTGTGATTTCCTCAGGTAACACCGATACTGCTGCAATGCTTCCTTGAAAAGCGCAAGCAAGCTTTGCTCGTCATGACTATCCAGATTGACCCTCGCCTACTTACAACAACGTAATGTAAATCATTGATGTGTTCAATCAGCAAAAAACAGGAAAATAATCACCATGAATAATAGCACTTACACGTAAGTGGGACAGGAAGATGTGAAAATGGTGTTAATCTTAAAAGCATTACCTTTTAAACTAGAAATAACTGGAATGGGGTTCCAATCTGCAGGAATTGGCTGTCTCTGCAGTTGGGATAGGTCTTCGGCCAGTGGACTTGCTCTACTTTTTGCTGGAGTGGGATTTTTCTGTGGTAAGGCTGGTGCTATAGCAACTGAAATCGGCATACCTTTTGCTGGAGTGCAGGTCCTGTGTGGTGGGGCTAGTGGCACTGGTGCGCGTCGGTCCTAAACAAACGGTTTTTAACCCCTTCCCGTGACGGCATCTGGAACCGTCGCCAAGTGAGTGTGGGCGATAGGGGGGTCCTTCCCACCAGACCGAGAAACCGTCAGGGATATGCCCTCCTAGCACACACATTTGGCAAAATGAGGTCGTGTGCGACCGGCGAGCGCTCAAATACGGAAATACGTACAACACAGCTAAAAAATACAATTATACGGTGAAATTGTTTTCGGTCGCTAGTACATCCCACACAGTCAGTCCCCGCTAAATGTTTTCATTCATATGTACATCCCACGCAGTCGCTCCAAGGAAAACGTTTTTGTTCACAGGTACATCACACACAATTTTTCCTGTTAAATCCTTTGTTTTAGCATTGCCATTGCACACAATATTAATAATTTTATCGCTTGCGTTATTGAATGCATCACACATGGTGCGTAGAAAGAAACTATGTGGTAAAGGTTGTCCATCACACACACTTTTTATGTCATAAACGTTTGCGCAAGGTGGCCTAACGCAAACAATTTTCAATAGAAAGTCTTGTGTGCAGTGGAGATTGATCGCACACGTAGTGGATCCTAGAAACGTTTCTGATCTCCACCTATATCGCAGATGTTTCGATTTCGCAAACCGTGTGCAGTGTAATCCCTATTTAATCCATAATTAATCAAATTAATCCCTAATTTAAAAATCACATGTTATGAATTTGAAAGTAGGAAATCACTTATTTCATATCCAACGATGTTTATTACAAATATAGGTTCAACCACAAATCCATAATTCAATGCACATGTACATATACTGAAGAACTACAGAAGCACCAAGTAAGGAATGATGAACCACAGTTGTATTAAAGACTGTAAAGAGAGAGGCGAAAGATATTCTGGTTGCTGGAGAAGTTGAAGCGGAATGCCCATATTGTGCCCTCCACCATGCGTAAGGCGCACACGACTCTAGGCCAATCCCTTGTGATGGTTGTCGGTGTCAAAACCGGTGGATCTCGGGTATGGGGTCCCAAACTGTGCGTCTAAGGCAGATGGTAACAGGAGACGGGGGACACAATGTTTATCTAGGTTCAGGCCCTCTCGATGGAGGTAATACCCTACATCCTGCTTGATTGATCTTGATGCTATGAGTATTACAAGAGTTGATATACCATGAGATCATAGAGGCTAAACCCTAGAAGCTAGCCTATGATTATGGTTGTTCTTGTCCTACGGACTAAACCCTCCGATTTTATATAGACACCAGAGGGGGCTAAGGTTACAGAGAGTCGGTTACAAGGGACGAGATCTACATATCCGAACTGCCAAGCTTGCCTTCCACGCAAATTAGAGTCCCATCCGGACACGGGACGAAGTCTTCAATCTTGTATATCCATAGTCCAACAGTCCGGCTGTCCGAGGACCTCCTAATCCAGGACTCCCTCAGTAGCCCCTGAACCTGACTTCAATGACGATGAGTCTGGCGCGCAGATTGTCTTCAGCATTGCAAGGCGGGTTCCTCCTCCGAATACTCCACAAAAGATTTTTGAACACAAGGATCGTGTCCGCCTCTGCAAAACAAATTCCACATACCACCGTAGAGAGTATAATATTTCCACAAATCTAATCTGCTGACAACTTTTCATAACGTGACATCACGCCATGGCCTAGTCATTATTCGAACCATTTTTCTCAACCTGCTACTACGCATATTGCGAGGCGGTTTTTGTGGTACGTCTTGTCGAAGCAGAGGTCGTGTCCCCTTATCACGGGATTCTCATCAATACGGGTGTGGGTAACCCAACCACGCCATCAATTACGGCGCTTGGGGAACAAGCGAGTTTACCTGGCAAGTGGGAAGGCACATAGTTTCTTCCTCCCTTATAAAGGAACAAGGACTCCTCCTTTTCACCCACGCCTTCTTCTTCCCGATCCATTCCCCCTCGCCCGCGCTCTAGCGCCCGAGAATTCATCTTATTCACCCACAAAGGCCTTCTGAAAATGTCTGGATTTGGAGCAGGAGGCAAGTGGATGGCCTCTACCGTCCAGGAGAAGCATATCAAAAAGCTTCGGGAGGCCGGGTATCCGGCCAAAAAAATCGGCCACCGTCTCCCGACGGCGGGACAGATCGTTCCCACTCCGGAACCCCAAGAGAGGGTTATATTCCTCCCTCACTTTGTCCACGGGCTAGGTTTTCCCCTCCACCCATTCGTCCGCGGCATCATGTATTATTACAGGATCGATTTTCATGATCTATCCCCCAATTCCTTCTTAACATCTCGACATTCATCGTCGTGTGCGAGGCTTTTCTCTGCATCTCGCCAGAATTCGGCTTATGGCTGAAGATATTTAATGTGAAGCCCAAGGTGGTGAGCGGCAAGCACACCGAGTGCGGGGGCGCCATGCTGAGCAAGATGCCCAACGTCACATGGCCAACAGGTGCCTTTAATGATTCCGTCTAAGAGTGGCAACAGCAGTGGTTTTACATTACTGAGCCGCGCGGTACGGAATGGGCCGCTACTCCAGATTCTGATCCGGAGCCCCTCTGCGGCTTACGTCCTAGCCCAAGAAGGGCATGAACTGGTCTTCGTCCGACGAATTGTCTATGCTCCAGACGCGCGTTAAAGATATGGAAGACAAGAAAATCGAACTTGTCAATGTAGTCTAGGTGATGTTAGTTCGTCGGATCCTGCCTCGTCTGCACCGGACTTGCAATCTCTGGGAACTCGATCTGTCCAAGCACCAGACCCTGCGAAAGCTCTTTGGCTCCTTGCAAGAAGACATCTGGAAGGTGCTTTTCAAGTCCGGCAAATCATGGCCGGACTTGGCCGAGGACCGTGGGCATCAACTGTCCCGCCCTGCAAGCTCGGTAAGTTTTTACGCGTTTTACCCGCATAACCCAAGGGAAATGCTCAATGTGTTTTCCTCAACTCCCCTAGGGCTGGACGAACAAGGCAGGGCGGATCCACTATCCGGCCCCGTTGCCCGAAGAACCGGCTGGCCCACTTCTGACGAAGATGCTGGTCCCGGCGCCGTACAAGGCGACGAAGAAGAAGGCCGAGAAGGAGGCCAAAAAGACCTAGGGCAGCCTTCCTCGCTGCGGCACTTCGGACACAATATCCGAAGGCTCCAACGTCCGTTCTGCCTCCGAAGAAGATGAGGAGGAGGAGGATGAATCCCCAACGGGGGGAAGAAAGAAGAGGGTGGCCTCCATACACTTGGAGGCTGAGTCGCCTAAAAGGGGAAAACTCCTCTTCCGGAAGAGTCCACTACCGCCGCCGACATCAGCCCGGCGTGGGATCCCAGGGCCCAGCCCCTGCTGAATTCGTGAGTATAAGATCCGAACACGCTTATGCGTCCAGACTCATCATGGCAGAATATTTTAACCTGAGCTATATTTTCTGTAGTCCGGAAAGGTCCCGCATCGAACGATCCTCATCAGAGGATTTGCTAAGCTCGGATGCTGTAGAGAGCGGGGCGCCCCCAAAGGCCCCTTCCCCCAAATATGTGCATAACATGGAGTCTTCGTCCTAGAGGGACCCTGTCCAAGGAGGGGGGGAAGAGATCGTGAAAGTGGCGCCTGGAGGTCAAACTTCGGGGGCCGGAGACATGGGGGAGAAGATTCCCATGGGAGTCGACGGCGGGAGCCATCTTGAATTCGGCTCCCAACCGGACGCAATTTCGGAAACCAATACGACTCCTGAATCAAGCAGGCGGCCTCCCTCGGCTGGAGGAGGCATGCCTATTCCACTGGCCATCTCTGTCCAGCCAGAGGTGCCGGATGTTTTGTTGGCGGCGCTGAAGAGCGCCTCCATCATCGATGCACACCGTGCCCTGATGGGTGCTGTGATTAAAGAGATTCAGTCTACTGAGAGTGGACTGAATGAAGCATGTATCAGCCTTATAAGAGGTTTTGAGGTATGTTTTATGAGGCTTGGAAGAGTGTCATAGTATGGATAGTAGCCCCTGATGCACTGTTCGGTCAAGAAAGGACCCGACAGAGGATCAATTTTATTTTCAAAGTAAGACTCACTTGATGACATCTATCTCTCTTCTTTTATAAGCAGGCGTCTGCAGTGTTTGCTGCCTCTCATGCTGCGGAGGTCTCCGGACTGAATCAAAGTCTGGAGCGGGCCGAAGAAGAACTTGGCCAGTTGAAAAGGCAGTTGGAGGATAAACAAGGTATGCGCGAGCCTTGTTCGTGTTCAGTGCGAACAAATTCTCTGTATGCTAACATATGTTTCATTATTTGCGCCAGGGGCGATGGCCGAAGTCGAGGCTCTGAGGAGGGCTATTGCCAAGGCCGAGGAAAAGCCAGCCGTAGAGCAGGCTCTTCGTGAGAAGCACGAGGCCAGGGTTATTGAAGCTAAGCAAGAGCTTGAAGGGTCTGTGAAGAAATGCGAGACCTTGGAGCAGATTTTAACGGAGAAAGAACCCAAACTCGCCAGGGCTCATCAGGTCGCGCGCGATTCCCAAGGGGAAACCCAAGGTGCCCTGCAGGAGATCCAAGAGGCAAGGACAATCGCGGCGGTTAAGGCTTTTTTCCATGTAAAGAAAGTATTTTAGGAGAAAATCATGTATCTAATTTTGAGTTCGGATTTCTCCAGGGGTATTAGCGGAACTTCCTCGCAACATCTCTGATGCCGCCCAATTCTGCCGGACCGAAGAAGGGAACACTGTGGATAAGCTTTTCTGGTCGCAGTGTCTAGCACCGAATTATCCGGTGCCTTTTGCCGACCAACTGAAATAGCTGATCGAACTGCATAGGGCGGCCGAACTAGCCATGAAGGATTTGATTATTTGTCTATGGCCCGCCGAGCCGATTTCGGGTAGCTACTTTGGGCTCGTGAAGCGGCTTTTGAGTGCCTTCGGTCGGTCTGTATAGAGGGTGAGCGAATGGCCTTCGCTTGTGCAAAAGTGCATTGGGGCAAGATGGATGCTGAAAAGCTGATGACCGAGGGACCGCCAGAGGGGAAGGAGCACCGCAAGCCTGAATTATATTATGAAAGTGTCCTAAAAGGATCCTGCCTAGCGGTGGAGCAATGCACCAAGGATATTATATTTCCATGAATACAATCATGTTGTCCTTTGTAATGTTGCACAAGGTATTTCTATTATTTATTGCATGTTATATAAAAGTTTATCCTCCTGTGCGGCCATTTTATATATTAAACCTGAGAGTTGGCCAGTTGTCGGCTTCTTCCCCCACGTAGGAAGTACGGGGGTGTTCCGGATAATCCTGATCACTCTTTATCCCATTTTTGGGTCCTTCGAAGGAGGTGTTCAGCACAACGAACCAGGAAATCGGACTATAGGGCTTTATCACTCTCACTTAGCCATAGGAACTTTATAAAAGGAAGGTAGGTGCAGCCCTTGGTGTTCGGAAGACCATATGAGGAGCTATATAAGCACCTGATCGGAAGAAAAGCCGATCCATCGCACGCTGCATTGGTTATGGACTTATGCGGGAGAAATCCTTAAAGATTTTACAACCTCTCGAACAGCTGACCAGCTCTCGCCGTATCATGACAGTCAGTTTTCCGCTTTCTCTACTTAGGTGCTCGTCCAGAAGAACCAGGACACAATCGCGATAGTTCTCCCTGTGCCGCCTTAGCCGATATAGCGGAACGTCAGGCAGCAAAACATGGGAGCCGGGAAAACCCAACATTTGACCCAAGACATGATTCAGAGCTGATGCATATAATGCTATAAGTTTGGGGTTCCGAACTTCCATGAAGGTGTTCAGACTTTATTGTCGTATTATGGGTAAAACGAAGCCCCTAGCATATTTAAAGCATATCGCGGTGTATGGATGCCACTTGATAAAAGAATTTCAATAAGAAATAATAGCAGATAAATGTTATATAAATCCACATGTTGTATTTGAATAGTACATCGATGCGTGTGAGTACAGGTAATGTGGTAAAAAAACAAATATGACTGTGGAACCTGCTGAGACCAGGGGGAAGAAGTTGTGTGCGGATCCACAGTATAGCCGGATTGTCATCGCGGGGAATATCTAAGGATTCCCTTGCGCTTTCGAGCTGCTTCCATATCGCCAGTCCTGGTCGGCGCAAAGTTAATCCTGCAAACAAAATGTAAGAAATGCTTGTGTGCCGCAGAGCGGTTGAGCCGCGGTATGTGGCCTGTCATAGCTTTCGCCGGAGTGTTTAATTGAGCTCTGGACGAGCCGGGCTATCCTGCCGCGAAGTATTTCAAAGTCCTTTAGTGGTATCCGGGAGTCGGGCCATTGACTCGAGGTTTGGTTGGAAGGTGCTACTTGTAGCTTCTGCTGTTAAAGCAGCGATATACTCCTTGGTGCCAAGGGAAAATTCGTCCTTTCCATTAACCATGATGACGCCGCGCGGACCGGGCATCTTGAGCTTATGGTAGGCATAATGTGGTACTGCGTTGAATCGAGCGAACGCGGTTCGTCCGAGTAGTGCCTGATAATCACTGCGAAAGGGGACGATGTCGAAGATTAACTCTTCGGCACGGTAATTGTCTGGTGATCCGAAGACTACCTCAAGGGCGATGGAGCCTGTATAGCAGGCCTCCACACCTGGTATAATACCGCTGAAGGTTGTTTTAGTGGGCTTGATCATCAAATGGTCGATGCCCATATTGCGCACTGTGTCCTGGTAAAGCAGGTTTAGACTGCTACCTCCGTCCATAAGGACTCGCGTGAGGTGGAACTCGTCAATTATTGGGTCGAGGACTAGTGCGGCTGGATTGCCCTGATTAGTATTAACCGGACGATCCATGCGGTTGAAGGCGATCGACCCTAGTTTAAATTGTCGGACGACTGGTTCTATTAAGTCGACATCCCCAAGGGTGTGTGTCCGGTCCGGTTTGGGAGTGTAGGTGCCATTTACCACATTCACCGTTTAGATTTGCGGGGGAAATTTCTTTTGCCCTCCTGTACTCGGTGATCTGGGCTCCTCGTCGCCATCGTCGCTTTGAGACCCCTTATCTTTATTTATGGCACCTGACCTGCCAGCTTGTTTGAAGACCCAGCATTCTCTGCTGGTATGATTGGCTGGTGTTCCTGGGGTGCCCTGAATTTGGCATGGGCGGTCGAGTATGCGGTCCAGACTAGACGGACCCGAATTGTCATTTGTGAGTGGCCCATCCCGCTGACTAGACGTAGAGCCCTTAAATCCGGCATTGACTGCCGTATCTTCGGGGTTTCTACCATTTTTGTGGCACTTGTGTTTGTTGCTACAGGGTTTGCCGTTGCTATCTCTGGCTTCTGATGTGCCACGGTTGCTTGTTGTGTTGTTGCTACGAGCCAACCAGCTATCTTAGCCTGCGCAAAAGCGGGTCATGAGTGTCGTGAGGGCTGTCATGGATTTTGGCTTCTCTTGGCCGAGATGTCGGGCAATCCTCTCACCACGGATGTTATGTTTAAAGGCCGCTAGGGCTTCGGCATCCGGACAGTCCACAATTTGGTTCATTTTAATTAGGAACCAAGTCCAGAATTTCCTGGCTGACTCTTCGGGCTGCTGCTTTATGTGACTTAAATCGCCAGCATCCGGTGGCCGCACATATGTGCCCTTGAAGTTATCCAGGAATGCGTCTGCCAGGTTCTCCTAGCTTCTGATGGAGTTTGCCGGCAAGCTATTCAGCCAATGCCGAGCCGACCCTTTGAGCTTTAGCGGGAGATACTTGATGGCGTGTAGATCATCCCCGCGGGCCATGTGAATGTGGAGGAAAAAAACCTCTATCCATACTTCGGGGTCTCTGGTGCCGTCATATGATTCAATGTTTACGGGTTTAAACCCTTCTGGGAATTCATGATTCATTACTTCATCAGTGAAGCATAGGGGGTGTGCGACGCCTTTGTGTCGGGCTATATCACGACGCAGTGCATACGAGTCTTGTCTGCTGTGTTCGGCCCGGCCGGATTTGCTTTTAGTATATCCGGCGTGACGGTTGTCGTCGCGTGTTGGGGCGCGCCCCCGTGATCCGTAGATCGATCTTTTATGTCCCGATTTATTTTCCAATACTTCCCGCAGGTCCTGCTTGTTATCCCGGGCCTTGGTATTTTTGTTTGAATGGCGACGGGGTGCGGTCTGGACTTTGCCCTGATATGCCGCTTTGTCTCGGCCACGAGGTGGCCGATCAGCCGCATCATACGCTGGTAGTGTAGGCTTTAATGCTTCCTCCTCGAGTTGGGGTAGCAATCTGCGCTTTGGGTAACTTTTGGTTGGGCGCTCGAGTTCGTATTCCTCGGCTGCCAGCACTTTGGTGCATCTATCCTCTAGCCAATCTTGACCAGCTTGAAGCTGATGTTGCTTTTTCTTCAGGCTTTTTTCTATGGCTATAAGCCGGTGGTTGAAGCGCTCCTGTTCGACGGGATCCTCAGGCACGATAAATTCTTCGTCGCCGAGGCTCACCTCGTCATCGGAGAGGGGCATGTAATTGTTATCCTCTAATTCTCCGTCTGCTGCCTATTCCTTGGGGCTAGCTTGCCCATCCTCCCGCTCAAAGTCTGGCTGGAGGGGATTGTATTTGTCTTCGGCACTATCCGCAGCGTTATTGTCTCTTATGCCGGTATCACTGCTTTTGCTATGGCGGGGCTTAGAGCGCTGCCGATGACGCCGGTGCCTAAATTGCTTCTTGAGGGGATTACCCTCCATTGCCTTATTGCCATCGCTTTCTTTGGGGGTGTCCACCATGTATATATCATATGATGAGGTGGCTATCCAGCGCCCTGTGGGCGGTGGTTCTTGTTTTCTCCTGCATCGTCGTCCATACCGTCGATGTCTTTGGAGCCGGAATCAAGCATGTCGGTTAAGTCGTCGACAGTGGCTATTAAGTGGGTCGCGGGTGGGGAATGAATTTCTTCATCGTCCGCTTCTCATTCAAGCTGGACATAGTTCGGCCAAGGGTCTCCTCACAAGGAGAGAGATCTCAATGAATTTAGTACATTGCCCAAGGGTGAGTGCTGAAAGATATCCGCAAAGGTAAACTCCATGATCAGTGCCCAATCAGATTCGATAGGCATAGACGCAGGCGGTTCGGAGCCTATGGCCGGGGACAAATCAAAGGGTCCGGCAACACAGGTCTCATAGGGGGTGAAGTCAGTATTCGGCTATATCGCCGCTGGGTGTGCGGCCTCCATGGCGGGGTCCATCCACCCGTCCTCAGACGGCATGAGCTACTCCGGATTGAGGGCCAGAGTAGCCACAGGTGTAATCTCCCGAACATCGTCCGACGGCACAGCTAAGTCATGCTCGTCATGACTGTGCGGCGCACCTGACATGGGCTCGAATCCGTCGAAGATCACGTCTCCGCGGATGTCGGCAGTATAGTACAAGCTTCCAAACCAGACCTGATGGCCAGGGGCATATCTCTCCATCTGCTCCAGATGGCCAAGCGAATTGGCCCACAGTATGAAGCCGCCGAATACGAAGATCTGTCCGGGGAGAAAAACCTCACCCTGGACCACATCGTTGCCGATGATCAAAGGAGCCATCAAGCCTTAGAGTGACGACACAGTGGAACTCTCAATGAAAGCACCAATGTCGGTGTCAAAACTGGCGGATCTTGGGTAGGGGGTCCCGAACTGTGCGTCTAAGGCGGATGGTAACAGGAGACGGGGGACACAATGTTTACCTAGGTTCGGGCCCTCTGGATGGAGGTAATACCCTACGTCCTGCTTGATTGATCTTGATGATATGAGTATTACAAGAGTTGATCTACCATGAGATCATAGAGGCTAATCCCTAGAAGCTAGCCTATGATTATGATTGTTCTTGTCCTACGGACTAAACCCTCCGGTTTATATAGACACCGGAGGGGTCTAGGGTTACACAGAGTCGGTTACAAGGGAGGAGATCTACATATCCGAACTGCCAAGCTTGCTTTCCACGCAAAGGAGAGTCCCACCCGGACACGGGACGAAGTCTTCAATCTTGTATCTCCATAGTCCAACAGTCCGGCCAAAGGATATAGTCCGACTGTCCGAGGACCCCCTAATCCAGGACTCCCTCAATGGTTGCCCGTCCGTCCTTCACTATCTTCATTAGGACTTCTCGATGCTCATTGTAGTCTAGATGAAATACTTTAACCTTCATTACATGTCCACCAATCATCTACTTTGTGAGGTAATCTTGAGTGAACTGCTTCGGGAACCACTGGGAACAAAAAAGATTCAGACATTGTTGTCTAACAACTCATTATGGGCAATAAAAAGAGAAGGCTGCAGAGTTTGTAGTTACCATCCTATAGCTCACTGTTGTGTTGGATAGAGCATAAAAAATAATTTGCTTGCCACCATTCGTATCTTTTTGCTAATAATCCTTATCAGTTTCCTCACTTGATGCTTGTTCATCAATATCTCATTGCCCCATATGCAAAAAGGATCGATGCGTGGATCCTTGCCAAGGGCATATGTACCTACAAGCAAAAAGTCAATATTAGAAGCTAACTAGTGTTCAGGCCTGGATCTATATGCACTACATTATGGAACGATGGGGGGAGTACAAGCGGAGGGATGAAGCTAACCTCAGCGGAAAATGGTGGCCACTCCCATTGTTGTCCTGCATAAGTAGTGGAAAGGCATGATAAGTATAGCAATCTTAACATCAAACAAATATAGCAAAGGTAAAAAACATCATCACCAAATGATCTGTTAGAGCAGATATAAAATGGAAGGCAATGTTACTGACAGCAGGCTTAACAGCCATCAAATATTGCAATTCAAACTGCTATTGTTGAAAATGAATAGAACATAGGTAATGCTTAAACATCACACTGGATAA
This sequence comes from Triticum urartu, assembly GCF_003073215.2. NCBI lineage: Eukaryota > Viridiplantae > Streptophyta > Magnoliopsida > Poales > Poaceae > Triticum > Triticum urartu. Next base: position 466,290,784 of record NC_053023.1, read on the forward strand.
ATGTGTAAAACTGAAATAAAGAGCATGTGTTAACTACACCAGGAATAACTGGAACCAAATATAGACGTTCAAACTGGTATTGATGTAGTCGAGCGACATAGTTCCGACTTGCACATAATGAACCACACATTGTGAAAGACTGAAATAAACAAGGCATAAATGACCAGTATAACAACCAAATATAGCCATTGAAAACTGCATAGAGTCTCACTACAACCAACCTAACAAGCAAATACAGATAAACAGGGCATATGCTTGAAAACTGGACAAATGCTCACTGCAACCAACCTAACAAGCAGATAAAGATAAACAAGGCATCTGCTTGATAACTGGAGAAATGCTAAAAAAGCAACCTAAAAACCAAATATAGATAAACAAGGCATCTACTTGATAACTGGACAAATGCTAAAAAAGCAACCTAACAACCAAATACAGATAAACAAGGCATCTTCTTGATAACTGGACAAATACTCACTGCAACCAAACTAAGAACCAAATACAGATAAATAGGCATCTGCTCGATAACTGAAAAAATGCTCACTCCAACCAACCTAACAACCAAATACAGATAAACAAGGCATCTACTCACTATAAACAACCAAATATAGCAATTTGTGAAACTAAAGTGGACAATTCATACTTAAACATCACATAGACCTATTGAACAATACTTTTTTGCATAACTAAAATAATTAAACATGGCACAGTTACAGCACCGCACCGCAAATGCTACTACAGGGTATGGGTTGGAAAGCTAGAAAAGGTAATATTTGATGATAGAATGTTGCATCACATTTCATGGACGGGATCCTTCCAGTTGGAAGAGCCCAGACCCATGGTGCGCTCTCTGATGTCACAGATGGGCTGTTTCACCTTGGAAGAACCTTCGTGGGTGCCCTCCTCGTGGTCGTGGTTGATGAGATCTGACTTGGCAATTAAGGATCCCAAGCCGTCGCTGTATAACGTGTCCTTCAGAAGTGACAAAATGGGCTCGATGGCGTATAAAGCTCGCAAATCCTTGACCTCTTGGCGGAGGAGATCAGCGGAAGGGCCGTCGAAGAGATCGACGGTGGTTGAACCAGAGGGGTTGGGGATGGACCACTTAACCTGTGACATGGCCAGCGTGAAGCCGTCAGTGTGGACGAGCTTGATGTCGTAGCCAGCTTTCCCGAGATACAGTAATACGCTAGCCCGCTGACATGAAGACTTTGGCATGGCAACATAGTCAACGTCTTCATCGGCTTCCGTGATGACGTGTTGCTCTAGGATCGACAGGTTGGGGCGATTGGTGGCCACCTCGCCAACGTCCGCCGGAGAGGCCATGATAAACCTCTTCTTGGCCGAAGGCTCGTCGGGCTCCTCGAGATACATGGTCGAGCTTAGGCTGCGACATTATGGAGCAGGGGATGTGGATCTGGCGGGGAGGGACACCGCAGGCCTCATCTAAAAACTCAGTGGAGTGGGGCGAAGGTATGGGAATCACTGGATAACCTGAACTTTATTATCTAGCAAAGAGGAACGGGTAGACCAGCAGGGTTGGCGGCGGCGCCGGCGACGGCCGTGAGCTATGGTTCGAAGGGGGGGAGGGGGCAGGTGGGGGACTGTGGAGGGGGTGGTGTTTGAGGATACGCCACGGCTACTGAAAATTTTAGTAATGGTGGGTGGAGATGGTGGTGAACGAGGGAGGGCGACGGTTCAAATGCCACTGCTCCTAAAATTTTACTATAAGGTCGTGCTGGACGAGTGTGGGTGACGATCGAAGTACGGTGGCTACTAAAATTTGGGTAAAGGAATGGATGCGGGGCGGGAGTGCCCAAGATCGCGCACAGTCCAACAATATGCATGTATGATAATAAGGAAAAGTGGCGCGGCTCCACCGATTTTTGCAACGCTCAAGGCGGGTAGTTTGTTTTTTATATTTCTAGCTAGCTGGTCTATAGCACACGGTTCATCCTAATTTCCAAATAAACTTACCCGCCTTTAGCTTCCACAGGTGGTGGTTTTACGGCGCACTTGCATCGCACACGGTTAAGCCAATACTTCCACCCCTTGCTCGCGCTTGCGTGGTCATGGTGATTTCAGCGCACTTGCATCGCACACGGTTGAGCCAGTACCTCCACCCTTTGCTCGAGCTTGCGCGGTCGTGGTGATTTCAGTGTACTTGCATAGCACACGGTTGAGCTAGTACCTCCACCTTAATTTGCTCGCGCTTGCGCGGTCGTGGTGATTCACATCGCACTTGTATCGCACATGGTTTAGATATTATACCCCGTGTACGTTGAGGATCATCAGAGTCTTTGCAGCAAAAAATAACGTTAGGGAGGGTCAAAAGACAGCCACACCAGCATGTGGACCAAATATATACGAGTGAAAAGGGTGGTATGTGATGTTCAAAATTCCAATGCACAACTTTGACCCCACGGGCCCACGGTTGGGCGCGTCATTGAAGATCGATGAGAGGGGCCAGAAGTCAAGAACCACCTGGAAGTGGCCAAATATATGTACGAATATTGGGGATGTTTAAAACTTTAAATACACAATGCATAACTTTGGTGGCACCTGCCTCGCAAACCTGAAAGCACCTTAACAACCACCTAGCTAGGATATATATAATGACATAATGTCGTACCTAGCTAGGATGCTTGGCCCACCACCTCCCACTTCGTGTCAGTGGGGCGAATGCACGTAATGATCGATACTTTGGTCATACATGCATGTCGCAGTGACATACCATAAGACGGACCAATGAATCTTTCGTTTAGTCAAATGACAGTTGTTGTGGTCGATAAACCGCTTGGGCCAATAGATTGAACCATCATAAACATCGCACGTGAGGGACCACAAAACCAGCACCTCTTGCATGCGGCCCAAAATGATGTATGTTGCGAAGGGGTGATGTGTGTTTTCAATATAGAATAATGTACAATTTAGATGTGGTGCCTACCTCTCGATATAGACAACAACCATGAAGGCAAGGTAGTTAAGGATGAGATATGTACGTAGGGTTTGCTGTAGGTCGAACCCAGCAATCCGAGCATCTGGGAGGGAATCCTGACAACGCATGAGCTCAAGCTTTGGCTGACTGACATTTGATGGTGACCTGCCCTAACATGAACTAGGAGGAATCCATTGATGGCCAACACATACCCCTCATTATCGGTCAAAGGGATGATATGTATACACTCGGGGAGCCCACAGATATCCGTGTCGTCAAAGAAAACCGCACAAGGGAGACGTGGTCGATCAGAAGACCCCGTATACACTGCATGCGGCCTGAAAATATGTATGGGTGTGATGTGTTTAAATCCCAAATGCACAACTTCGATGTTCCACGCCAAGTACATTACAAACCGAACATCGTACCCGACTCCAAGCCTGGTTCAATACCTATGATGTCAGTTTCCCAACTTCGAGGCAGCAGCGGGGGGGGGGGGGGGGGGGTCATCCCACGCATGAACTCAAACTTTATTCTGTCTAGCATGGGACACACACACACACACATATATATATATACATGTATACATGTATACAAATATATAGTGTGCGAATAACTATGAAAGTTGCTCGTTGGATGAAGCCAATCCGACGGTACAGAGATGGAAAATCCGATCACTACTGGCTGTTGGATATCATCTACATTCCAACAGATTCTGCCACATGTACAATTTAGAAGACTCCCTGGTTGAACTTAAGCATAATGCACAAACCTCTAAACACAAGCACGTCTCCTTTGTTCTCTAGAATCTTCCATATATTAATTGCCCAAACCTTTTTTAAATGAATTGTCATGTTTTGTTTTTACCTTTACAATGCACAATTCCATGAATCTTAAAATAGTTTTTTTACAAAACTAATTGATTTTGGATGAGATGAACTATAAGAATTAAACAAACATCTACATCATGCACATCTGGGAGAAGAGGCAGGAAACCGATGAGAGGAGTGGCGAGAAACGGTAGCCTGTTTTGAATGAAAACCTAGTAGAGAAGGAAGCGTGAGCTACACGATGCATGCGCACAGTGCTTACCTATGTACTGCATGTGATGTCGAAAGGCCTCAGGGTTTATGTTCGATCTGGGAGCATCCAACAGTGCACACGTACGATCCGTGGGGTTTGGGTTCTGGCCAGTCAGAATACAGGACTCAGGGCGCGCGCGCAGCGAGGGGGGGATATCATATGGAAACCAACATTCGGTGGAAACCGGTGAAAACCACAAGAAAAAGATGTTTTCAAGTTTAAAAAAATTCAAAAAAATGCGGGATGTTAAGAGGATGATGTTTTATTGGCACACAAAATTTCAAGTTGAAACACATTAAGAGATGTGAGCTATGAAAAAGACAAAATCAGTGTTGAATAGTGCTGAATAGTAATGTCACTATTCAGGGCGGAATTTATCTTTTTCATAGCTCACATCTCGTAATGTTTTTCAGCTTGAAATTTTGTGTCACAATAAAACATCACCTTCTTAACATCCCACATTTTTTTCAGATTTTTATGAAAGTTTAAAATATGATTTCCACGAAGTTTTCATTGATTATCGGCATTCGTGAGTGAACCGTGTGCTATTTGAAAACATTTCGTTAGAAGAATCTCGGTTTTTAAATCCCCATCCAAAACTAAGCTGAAAATCGTGAAACCTGCCATGGTGTCACGACATCGCACTTATATATCGAGGAATTTTTTTCGTCCATTGTGGCGCAAGTTTTATTACAAGCCTCCTACAAACTGGAGCTTCTCTCAAAGAAACCTCGTGGTTCCGATAGGGAAACGTGTCCCCCTTGTGTGTGAAACATAATCACTGCCTCTTTTCACCTTGTATTTTCTTCTACGGGTAACATGGAACGACAGGATATTCGTGCTGAAATTTAAACTTATTCAGGGTTCGCTTGGCCTTTTTATACACTAATTGAGTTTCCTAGGCATTTAATGTCCATAATTCAAATCTGAACTACAAATACATGCTCCAGCTGTCGGAGTAAATAACCACGGGTAGCCTAGCCGGCTCCCCCTGGCCCTTCTGAAAAAATTACTAGCCGATCCGGCCCTCAAGAATCCAAGACGTGGGGCCGCCTTCCCCTTGCCGGCTGTCTCCCAGGACGACTAGCGGAGGGCGGCCCGACTTTAGCCCTCATGAAGAAAGCCGTGGGAGGGCCGGCTCCAAGAAGCCGGCCGCAAGAAGGCCGACTCCAAGAAGCCGGCTCCCACAAAGCGGTCAAGATCGTACCCTCGAAGTCTGCATCCACATAACGGCGATGTGACGGGGCGTGGCTACAGTAAAGCCTGCCACCCCCGAATCCCGGAGCACGCCTGGCACAGTGCGCCATACGGGTGGCCATGACCCGTCCGGCGCGGCACTGTTTCCATGTTGACCCTGATGTCATCCACGACGAGCTGCCAGCGCGGCCCACGGGCGGTGGGCCCCTTCGGGCAAAGAGACACCCGAAGGCGGCCAGGCCTCCCCCAGTCGGCCCAAGACAGAGCCGGCTCCCCACAACCGGCTTGCCACCTCCCTCGAAGGAGACGCCCCATTAAGGAGACAAGACGCGGTGAGGCTATAGCGATCACCCGCCGGACGGCGGCACTGTAGCCACGCCCACCTCGGCGAAGCCCTCGTCACCAGGATTGAGCGACAGTAACCAGCCACTGACAAGGCCCTGGACAGTGGGGCCTGCCTGTCGATCAAGAAGCCGGCAGCCGGCGGGACCCACCAGCCGGCGGGCCCCAGCATCTAGCGTAGAAGCCGGCGAGTGTAGACACAGACGGCTGGCCCCCACGCCCAGCCGGATTACCATTGTACCCCCGGGGGGTAGGCCTATATAAACCCCCCGGGGCACCCATGCAAAGGGTTGATCCAAGCTAGTCCTAGACACCATATAGAGAGGGGAGGAGAGCTAGCCGTGCCCTTCTTCTTCTTCTCACCAAACAGCTCAAGGAGCATCGTGTAGCTACTTGTTCATCTAGTGATCATGCGGAGACCCCGCAGAGCAGCAGTAGGGATGTTATCTCCACGGAGAGCCCCGAAGCTGGGTAAGATTCGCCAGCGTGCATGTCTTCGCCTCATCCCGTATCCAGGCACCGGCGACGTCTTACTGGCTCCCACAATGATAGGCCACCCGTTGGCATATGTCGCACCTACCACCCGACATTTGGCGCCCACCGTGGGGCCAGGGGCACCGTCGTCCGGAGACCTGTTCTGGACGGGAACCTTCTTCCTCCCCAGCGAGCGTAGCCAGCCCGGCACGCCCGATGGCGCTTGCCACGACGCGCTGCAAGGCATCACCAACGTCTGCGCAGCGAGCGGCCTCGCCGATCTCCTTGACGAGACCCTCATCTTCAACAAGCTCGCCTCTGATGCGGGCACCGACCAGCTCGTCAACCTCCTCGGCCAGCTGCACGTCTCCGGCGAGCCTGCTGTGGACTTGGAGTCTGTTGGCTCCACCGATCCGATGCCTGTCGACTCCGACACAGCCTCGCTCGACACTTTCCCCACCGACGTCACGATCTACAACGACCCGCTTCCCCGGGCCGATGGCTGCGACGCTGTCACCACCGAGGTGATGGTCATTGGCCACTGCGGCGCTTCGGGCGAGAGCGCCCACGACGCCCCGCATGCGCTGGTCCACGACTTGTCCATCCCCCTCCCGGCCGATGCCGACGCAGAAGCACTGGAGGCTCGCCGGAAGTTGGCTTCCATGAGACGCCCCACTGAGGCCCACCGGCGTGAAGCCGATCGCGCCGCCTTTGGCACACCGCCCCCAGGCGGGCCCAGCCGGGCCGGCGTTGTCAGACAGCGCGGCGCTGTCATCACCGACGCGTTAGGAGTTGACCGCCCAGTCTACGCCACTCCACTCGAGAACCTGCGCGCCGCCCAGGCGGCCGTAGACGAGCTAGACGGACTGGGGGTCGAAGAACTCCCCCACATGACCAGACGCATCCAGCAGCTAATCGATGTAGCCGCGCAGCGGCACGAAGCCGACGCCCATGCGGAAAGCCCTCCCCCGCGCCGAGATCACGGCGCAACATCCCGGACGCCGACTACGGGTAAAACCCGCGTGCGGCACGAGAAAGAGTCGGCTGCCAGCCGAGGCCGAACCCGAATCTCCATCGAGCGAGACGCAGAAGGCCACCCCCGGGCCGTGGAGTGGCGAGGCAACCCGCCTCCGCCTCGGCCCCATGGGGAGAAGTATCCCGCCCCACCGCCTGTTGCGCATCCAACTCTCAGCGGCCGACTAGGTCACCGCGAAGGAGTCAGCGAGAACGACGCCGGCCATCGGATCGACTGCCTAGCACGATCCCTGGCGCTGGAAGAAGAGGATGATGTCGGCCCGCCTTGCTTCGGCCCCCGCATCCACGACGAGCCTTTCCCCAAAGGGTTCTCGCTCCCAAGAGACACGCCCAAGTACAACGGCTCCGTGAAGCCGGAAGATTGGTTGATCGACTACTCCATGGCGGTTAGCATAGCAAACGGCAACAGGCGCATTGCCGTAAAGTACGTGCCCCTCATGCTGCAAGGCACGGCGCGGACCTGGCTCAACAGCCTCAAGCCATACAGCATCAACAGCTGGCTAGACTTCACAGAAGCCTTCGTCCACAACTTCACGAGCACCTACAAGCGAGCTCCCAAGCCCAGACAGCTCTCCTTGTGTGTACAAGGCCCCGCCGAGTCCACTCGCGACTACCTCACGCATTGGGCCGAGCTCCGCAACTCTTGCGAAGGGGTGCACGAGGTGCAAGCCATAGAATACTTCACTGCCGGGTGCCGAGAAGGCACCCTCCTCAAGCACAAGCTCCTCTGCGACGAGCCAACTACCCTCGACGAGCTTCTGGTCATAGCGGACAAGTACGCCACCGCCGACTCCTCAATGAAGACCGAACTCCGGGTAGACGCGTCCGGGAAGGTACTCAACCCGACGCCCAAGACACCGGCTGGGGACTCCGGCCGACGCCCAACTAGAACAACCACAAGCGCAAGGGCCCCGTGTCGCCTTCCGCCAGTCGGCAGGTGGCCACAGTCGAAGACGAGCGGCCTAAAGGGCGGCCCGCGCCCAAGAAACCTAAGGGCGGCAGGGCGGCTTGGCAGCCGGCCTTCTCCTACGAGCAAACTCTCGACGCCCCATGCAAGTTCCAATGTGGCGCGAAGCCGTCCAACCACATGACCTAGAAGTGCCACTAGCTCACACGAATCTCCAAAGGCGAAGGGCTCGCGCCGCCTCCGCCTGCCGGTCCGTCGCCTCCGGCTCCGCAGCCGCCAACCACTCGGCCTGCAGTCGGAGCCGTGCATGATGAGTTCCCCGACGAGCATGCCGCCTATGTCGTCTTTACAAGCCATCCCGAAGACCGGCGCAGCAGACGCCGAGAGCACCAGGAAATCAGCATGGTCGCTGCCAACCCCGCCGAGCTCATGCACTGGTCAGAAAAACCTACAAGCTGCAGCCGGGCCGACCACCCAGAGGTGATGCCATCTCCCGGCTCTTATGCGTTGGTTTTGGATGCCACCCTTGCAACGGATAGACGCGCCGCCCGTTTCTCCCGTGTGCTGATAGACGGCGGGAGCAGCATCAACATCCTGTACCGTGACACCCTGGAGAAGCTGAACGTCAAGACGAAGCAACTCATGCCTACTCGGACTGTGTTCCATGGCATTGTACCCGGCCTATCCTGCGCCCCCATTGGCAAGATCAAGATTGATGTACTCTTTGGGGACAAGGAGCATTTCCGCCGAGAAGCGATCTGGTTTGAAGTGGTGGACCTGGAGAGCCCCTACCATGCATTGCTTGGCCGACCTGCCTTGGCCAGGTTCATGGCAGTTCCCCACTATGCTTACCTCAAGATGAAGATGCCGAGCACCAAGGGTGTCATCACCATAGCCGGCGATTACAAGAAGTCCTCCGAGTGCGCAGCAGCCAGCAGCCGGCTGGCCGAGTCCCTTGTGATTGCCGAAGAAAAGAAGATGTTGGACCGAGTCGTGGCCATGGCCGGCAAACAGTCGGCCTTGTCCCCCGATCCCAAGGAGTACGATGCCCAAGGATCTTTCCAGCCAGCCAAGGAGACGAAGAAGATACCTCTTGACCCCGAGCACCCAGAGAGGTTTGCCATCATCGGGGCAAACCTAAACAGCAAATAAGAAGGCGAGCTCGCCGATTTCCTCCGTGAGAATCGGGACATCTTTGCATGGTCCCCCAAGGACATGCCGGGTGTTCCGAAGGAATTCGCCGAGCACAAGCTACACGTCCGAGAAGACGCAAAACCAGTCAAACAACCCCTCCGCCGACTGTCGGAGGAGAAAAGAAGGATTGTGGGAGAGGAGATAGCCCGGCTTCTCGCCGCCGGCTTCATTATGGAGGTTTTCTTTCCAGAATGGCTCGCCAACCCGGTCCTCATGTTAAAGAAGAATAACAAGTGGCGCATGTGCATAGACTACACGAGCCTCAACAAGGCCTGCCCCAAAGATCCCTTTGTCCTGCCAAGGATTGATCAAGTGATAGACACCACGGCCGGATGCGAGCTGTTGAGTTTCTTGGATGCTTACTCAGGATACCACCAGATAAAGTTAGATCCGGCACACCGCCTGAAGACCGCCTTCATCACGCCATTCGGAGCCTTCTGCTACCTGACTATGACATTCGGCTTGAGAAATGCCGGTGCCAATTTTCAGCGTTGCATGCAGAAGTGCCTCCTCAAGCAGCTCGGCAGAAATGCCCACGTCTACGTAGACGACATTGTGGTGAAGACGGAGAAGCGCAGCACCTTGCTGGAAGACCTCAAGGAAACATTTGAGAACCTGCGCCGGTTTCAAATCAAGCTCAACCCCGAGAAATGCATGTTCAGAGTGCCAGCCGGCCAACTCCTAGGCTTCCTGGTCTCCGAACGCGGCATCGAATGCAACCCAGTAAAGATCAAGGCAATTGAGAGAATGGCGATTCCCACCAAACTTCGAGACGTCCAGAAGTTCACCGGATGCTTGGCCTCCCTGAACCGCTTCATCAACCGGCTCGGAGAGAAAGCTCTCCCCCTCTACCGCCTCATGAAGAAGACCAATCACTTCGAGTGGAATGACCAAGCCGACCAAGCTTTTCACAAGCTAAAGAAGATGCTGGCCACGCCGCCTGTCCTGGCGGCGCCGACTGAGAAAGAGCCCATGCTCCTCTACATTGCTGCAACCAGCCGGGTGGTCAGCACCGTCATCGTAGTCCAGCACCCAGAAGAGGTTCGAGCCCAACCGGTCCAGAGGCCGGTGTACTATTTGAGCGAGGTGCTGTCTACCTCAAAGCAGAACTACCCGCACTACTAGAAGATGTGCTATGGCGTGTACTTCACCGCCAAGAAGCTGAAGCCCTACTTCCAAGAGCATCCCATCACGGTCATATGCACCGCCCCGCTGGCCGAGATCATAGGCAGCCGGGATGCATCCGGCCGGGTGGCGAAATGGGCCATCGAGCTGGCCCCCTACACGATCTTCTACCAGCCTCGCACCGCCATCAAGTCCCAAGCATTGGCCGACTTCCTCGTCGACTAGGCCGAGACCCAGTACCTGCCGCCAGCTCCCGACTCCACTCATTGGCTTATGCACTTCGACGGGTCCAAGATGCGCACCGGCTTGGGAGCCGGCGTCATCCTCACCTCTCCCAAAGGCAACAAGCTCAGATACACGCTGCAAATTCACTTTGCCGCCTCCAACAACGTGGCCGAGTACGAGGCGCTCATACACGGGCTCCGGCTTGCCAAAGAACTCGGCATTCGCCGGATCCTGTGTTATGGCGACTCGGACTTGGTGGTCCAGCAATCATCCGGCGACTGGGATGCCAAGGACGCAAATATGGCAAGCTACCGCTTCCTCGTTCAGCAGATCAGTGGGTACTTTGAAGGATGCGAGTTCCTCCACGTACCGCGAGCCGACAACGAGCCAGCCGATGCCCTGGCTCGAATAGGCTCCACTCGGCAAGCAATACCAACCGGTGTCTCTCTACAACGCCTCCTCAAGCCGTCTATCAAGCCGTCTCCAGAGTCCGATTCCATCTTCGTGCCGCCTGACCCCGATACAGCCGGGTCCGGCTGGAAGAACCAAGCGGGTGACCCGGGGACTTCGATAGTCGGCCCGGGGACATCAGCAAGCGGCTCGGGGACTTCCGTAGTTACGCCCGACCCGGGGACTGCCACACCCGGCTCAGGGACTGCGGTAGTCGGCCCGGAGACTGCACCAACACAACAGGCGGCGGCCGACTCCAGCATTTCACCACCCAGCCCGCCCGCCCTGGTCGCGGTAGCCGTGTTGGCAATAGAAGAAGTCGCAGCTCCATCATGGGCTCAGTCCATCCTCAACTTCCTAATAAATCAAGTTCTGCCGGCTAATGAAACAGAGGCAAGCCAAGTCCAACGCCGAGCCGGCGCATACACAATCGTCAACAGAGAGCTCGTCAAGCGCAGTGTCACTTGAGTCCTCCAGCGATGCGTCGAGCAAGAGAAGGGCATTGCAATCCTCAGAGACATCCACCAAGGAGAATGCGGCCACCATGCGGCCTCAAGATCACTCGTCGCCAAAGCTTTCCGACATGGTTTCTTTTGGCTGACTGCTTTGGATGACGCCAAGGAGTTAGTTAAACATTGCAAAGGGTGCCAACTCTTCAGCTCCAAGCAACACATTCCGGCTTCGGCACTCAAGACCATTCCCCTCACTTGGCCCATCGCCGTTTGGGGACTGGACATGGTGGGCCCATTCAACACGGCGCGCGGCGGCATGACACATCTGCTAGTCGCTGTGGACAAATTCACCAAATGGATTGAGGCAAAGACGATCAAGAAGCTGAATGGGCCGACTGCCGTGACATTTACCGCAGATATAACAACTCGATACGGCGTACCACACAGCATCATCACCGACAATGGCACGAATTTCGCCAAGGGAGCCTTGGCACGTTTCTGTGCGACGCAGGGCATCCGGTTGGACTTAGCGTCCGTTGCCCACCCGCAGTCAAACGGCCAAGTCGAGCGAGCCAACGGCCTCATCCTTTCCGGCATCAAGCCCCGACTGGTCGTACCATTGGAGCGTTCGGCCGGCTGTTGGCTCGATGAGCTGCCGGCCGTCCTCTAGAGTCTGCGCACTACCCCAAACAAGTCAACTGGCTTCACTCCTTTCTTCCTCGTGTATGGTGCCGAGGCGGTCATCCCAACTGACATCGAGTTCGACTCGCCTCGGGTAACCATGTACACGGAGGCGGAGGCCAAGGAAGCACGAGAAGACGGCGTCGACCTGCTGGAAGAAGGCCGGCTGTTAGCCCTCAGCCGGTCCTCCATCTATCAGCAGGGCCTGCGCCGCTACCATAGCCGGAAGGTCAAGCCAAGATCCTTCCAAGAGGGCGATCTTGTGCTCCGGCTGATCCAGCGAACAACCGGCTAGCACAAGCTCTCGGCCCCTTGGGAGGGCCCCTTCGTCATCAGCAGAGCTTTAGGCAACGACTCCTACTACCTGATCGACGCGCAGAAGCCGAAGGCACGCAAGAGAGATGATTCCGGCAAGGAGTCAGAATGACCATGGAACGCCAACCTCCTCTGAAGATTTTACAGTTGAAATGCAGTATGTATCACGCTAACTTTTGTACTAAGTACGAGACAATAGGCCCCCCGAGGAGAGCTCGGGGACTGCCATCTTTTATCTATAAATGAAGAATATCATGCTTATGACCTTGTCATTACATTCACTTTTTTCGTCCGGCACCGGGTTCGACTAGTCGGCCCAGGGACTGGCCGCCTGGAGTTATATTAGAAGTCCTACCCGCAGTCAGACAAGTAGTGTGCCGGCTCCCAAGCCTTCTCTCGCCAAAAGTCGCAGTTCGAAGAACCGACTATCCGGCTGGCAAGAGTTAAAGGCAGGAAAGGACGCCCACACGAAAAACGGCTAGGGACTAAAGGATTAATATAACAAAAGCCGGTTTTTCTCTCACCACCGACCGACTACCAGAGTAGCCGGCCGGCCGGCTTCCATTCACCTCGCTTCAATCTAAGAAAGCTCGAGTACTTGCCTTCCCAAAAAGGGAAGGCGGCAAAGGAAATAGCCTAAGGATAAAAAGCATACGCGAATGGAAACCAAGCACGCACACAATCATATTTACACAAAAGACCTTCAAAAGGCCAGCATTCAACATAGTTCGAATACACCGCAGTGGGTGGAACTGCGCAAGTTTAATAAAAATTGTTCAAAGGGTAACAAGCAGGAAAAGCAAGGACGACAGATTAAGCCAAGGGAGCGACTGGCGAGTCGGGCAGGTCGGTGGAGACGGCAGTGCCGGCTGGAGGAGTGGCCGGCTGGCGAACCTCAGCATGATCATCGCCTCCTGCAGAGGGCGCGCTAGCACGCGCCTCATTGTTGGAGGCATCGTCAGGCTGAGCCTGGCTGGCCGCTTCACCGGCCGGCTCAACGTCTTCGCCTTCCTCTCCTTCGTCGTCTTCGCCCTCATCGCTGGAGGCGATCTCTTCTGCCGAATCCTCACCCGCCGCCGGGTCTAGCCCGAACCACTCCTCCGGCTGGGCAACGCCATCGTCATTTATTTCAGGAGCGAAGACGCTGATATCAGTGCACTTGGCGATCGTCGATGCATGCTGAGCGATAGCCAGCCGCACCTCCACCATCTCCTCATCGGCCTCCAGCTGCCAGGTGCGCAGCTGGTCCAGGTTCAGCCCCGGATACCAGGCTCGGACGAACTCCAGCGCCCGCCCAGCTCCAAGTCAGGCTGCCGATGCCTTCCAGGCCTCGAAGCGGCCAACCGCAACCTCCAGCCAGTCGGCAGTCCGACTCGGGGTGCGGGGAATCGTCTCGCCTAGCCAGAGGGCGGCCAACACCTGCGCCCCGGCGCGCTGGAGGCGGCAGAGCATACGGTGAGCCGGCTGCAGCCGGCCTTGGACCGCCAAGAGTTGCTCCTCAAGCGTCCGGCTCCCGTCCGGCGCGATTTCAGCCCCCGCCTGCCGGCGTGCCTCGCGATGGGCCTCGATGGTTTGGGTGGCAAAGACGGAGTAGCCGTGAAAATAGTCTGCATAGAAAACAAAAAGCAACACAAGTCAGAACACAAATCAGGGGGCAAGGGGCAAGCAAGGAGTGAGGAAGGCAGCTTACCATCGATCAGATCCTCAATACGACCGAAGCCCTTGCTCAGTGCTTGTTTTGCCTCAGCCCAGCCCGCCGCTTCGGTCTCGAACTCGGCCTTCAGGGCATCCTCGCTGTCCTGCGCCTTCTTCTGGGCCGCCTTGTGTCTCTCCTCCTGGTCGGCCAACTTCTTGGCCAGGCGGTCACACTCCAGGACCAAGGTGTTGTACTCGGCTTCCTTGGCGCGAAGGGCGGCCTGGGCCCCGCTGAGCTACCCCCTCAACTCGGCATTGCCTCCTGCAAGCATGAAGACAAAGGAAAAATCAATAAGGAAGAAGTCATCAAGGAAGATCCGACCCGACTGCTCAGCAGTCGGCCCGAATCTCGGGGACTACACCCAGTGGGTGCGCTGACACGCCCCCACGGGAGATGAGCGAAACAAAGCATGCACTCCGGCTGCTGGTCAGGTCCTCGGTTTTCCGGCCCAGCTCCTGAGCCTGGGAGTTGAAGGCAGCAACGCGGAGGTTATGATACTCCTGGAAGATCAGACATGAGGCGAGGATAAGATAGTTGTCAGGACCTAGTAAGTTCCAAGCCGCCTGCGCAGCAGCCGACTCCGAACTCGGGGACTACACCCAGTGGGTGCGCTGACGCGCCCCCACGGAAGAAATCAAAAGAGCAAAATAACCAAGGCCAGAAGGCTCACCCGGATGACGGCCCGCGTCGCGAGGAACTCTTGGGTGTATCGCTGCAGCGAGGCGGCCTGGGCTTGAAGCCGGTTCTGGACCTCCTGGGCCACCGCATTCAGCTCGCCCGTCCCCCCGCTGGGAGTCCACTCGGACGTGCTGACGCTGGCCACCTCCAGGGCCTTCGCCGTCTGGCTGGCGGCCGCAGCTCGGTGCAGCTCCGGCACGGAGGTGCCTCCCCCTGCGCGTCGGCGCAATGCCGGTTGCACCTCGAGGCCGGCCCCTGCCTCCGGCTCGGCCCCGGCCGGCTGCTCTGGCGCCGCGGCTGATTGGCCGCTTTGGCCTGCCCTAGTCGGCGCCGTCTGCGGCGCCCCCTCCATGAAGACCACGTGGTCCTCCCTCCTCTCCATCACCGGCGGGTCATGGTCGACCTCCTCCGACAGGGGCACGGGGATGTTGGGGGCCATGGAGCGGAGGGGAACGACGAGCAGCGGAGGCTGGTTGTGCGAGGCCTCCGCCTCCGTCTCCGCGGCTGCCGCCTCCGCCCTGGCCTTGGCCGCCGCGTCGGCCTGCTCCTTTGCCGCCTGGGCGGTCCTTCTCTCCGCCGCCACCCGCTCCTCCCGCGCCTCCCATGCGTTCCGCTCCGTGGCCTCCCTAAGGTCGGCGCGGGGATCCACGCGACAGGAGCCTGAGGACCCTCCAGTCGGCCCGACTACGGAGCCGCCAGGACCTCGCTCAAGGGAAAGCGGTGCCCTGCTCGGCAAGCAAAGAAAGGTTTAGAACAGCTTCAATCGAAGAGGACAAATATATATATATATATATATATAATATATATATATATACAAGACATTTGACGACTTACGCCGAGATCGCCTACGGCTGCTTCACCGCCTTGCGGAAGCGGGCCGCCTTCACGGCTGCCTCATCCCGCTTGGTCGCCGCCGAAGAAGGTCGATGCGGCTCGGCACTTCTGTGCGCCGCCACGGGCAGCCGGAGCGGCAGACGGGCCCGTGCCTTGATGATCAAGCGCCGGCTGGCGGTGCGGGGCGGCTTCGACCTCGTCGTCGTCCGGCCAGTCCTCGAAGCCGGCCCCGAGCCCCGCGCCTCCTGCCTCGTCGCCTTCCCCCATGATGGCATCTTCCACGGCGGCCGCTCCCAGGTCTGGATCGTCTGTGTCGTCCACCGTGCGGTCGGGGAGGAGCTGGCGCTCTACCCCTACGGCCCCGGCCGTCGGCAGAAGAAGAGGGTTCTGCTAAGGGCAAACCAACTGATCAGAGGTCGGCCATCATGAGGCCGACTACAAAAAGGAAGAAAAGAAGAAAAACTTACGGCAGGCGGAGGGTTGGCGCGAGAATACGGCCCCTTGCCGTATCGCCAATCCTCGGCGAGCTTGCAGTTGGAGATGTAGTTCACCATGTAAGACACCTCTGCATGAGGCATCTCCCTGGTGCTCAGCCGGCACGGGTCGAAGCGGCCGCTCATCTGGCAAATCATGTGAGGCCGGCCTTGGAGCGGAAGTACTCGGCGCTCCATGAAGGCGGCCACCAAGTCGGCTCCGGTCAGGCCCTCCGACTGGATCATCACCTGGAGCCGGGAGACGGCTGCGTTCCCCGCCTGAGACAACGACCTGGCCCAGTAGCTCCACGAAGGTTGCCTCCCAGCCGGTGGGCCGGCTACGTAAGCCGGCAGATTGACGAAGTCGCCTTGCTGAGCGACGTTCTTCACGTAAAAGTAGGACTTCTGCCAGTGCTTCACCGACTGGATCAGCGGGATGGGCGGGAATGGATTGTTCTCGCCCGTCCGCCTCATGGCAATGAAGGCTCCGCAGGGGGCGGGCATGCCCGCGACGACGGTGCCGAGCTTGCTCTGGAAGAATTCTCCCTAGAGCTCAAGAGTGGGGAGAACCCCAAGAAAGCCCTCGCACAAGGTGACGAAAGCCGACAGCAGCATCACCGCGTTGGGCGTGAGGTGATGCGGCTGGAGGAGGTAGAATTCAAGGAAAGCTCGAAGGAATCCGCTCGCCGGGAGGCCGAAGCCGCGCAGGCAGTCCGAGCGGAAGATCACCCGCTCGCCCTCCTCCGGTGCCGGCGAAATCTCCCTCGCCGGCGCCTGACGAACCCGCACGAAGTTCTCGTCCGGCAGGCGGCGCGTCCGGCGGAGGAACTTGACGTGGTCCTCGTGGACGTTGGAGCCATCCCACGAGCTCGACAATGCCATGGGGGCGACGCGGCGAGGAACAAGACGATGCGACGGCGGAGACGCGCACGACCCCGCTGCAGCGGGACCAAAGGAGTCAAGAGGTCCGACGGTGGAGCGGCACGGCAATGGGTTGCTGCGGCAGCGTGAGGAAGAAGAAGTAGGGCGAGAAGGGGCGGAGCGAGGGAGAGCATGCGAGCCTCTGCCGCTCCCCCTCCTCCCCCTACTTATAGACCCGCGCGGCGGAGCCGAGGAGGCGTGGTGTGGGGGAACGTGGGATCAACTGCGCCCACTCCCCCACGTCCCGCGATTATTGCGCACTAATGGCGTGATGAAACCGTCGCGGGAAGGCGAGCGGTCCGTTGTGGGCTGCAGAAGATCCACGCTTGGACCGAGGCCTAGGAGTGGCGGGCCCGGCCCAGCTGCGGCGTCCCATCGCGCGCGTGCGTTGGCAGGTTTTCCTTGCCATGTGGCCCGTGGGGTGGCGTGCGGTCAGCTCGCAGGCCGACCCACGTTCCCGCTTACAAGATACGGAGCTTTTCGAAGACGGCGCGCGCAAGCAAAGCCGGCCCCTCAGGATAGGAAGCTGACCAAGCTTCTCGTCCCTTTGTCAGCCTCGAAGCTCGATCAGCTTCGGGGACTACTGTCGGAGTAAATAACCACGGGTAGCCTAGTCGGCTCCCCCTGGCCCTTCTAAAAAAATTACTAGCCGATCCAGCCCTCAAGAATCCAAGACATGGGGCCGCCTTCCCCTTGCCGGCTGTCTCACAGGCCAACTAGCGGAGGGCGGCCCGACTTTAGCCCTCATGAAGAAAGCCGTGGGAGGGCCAGCTCCAAGAAGCCGGCTGCAAGAAGGCCGACTCCAAGAAGCCGGCTCCCACAAAGCGGTCAAGATCATACCCTCGAAGTCTGCATCCACATAACGGCGATGTGACGGGGCGTGGCTACAGTAAAGCCTGCCACCCCTGAATCCCGGAGCACGCCTGGCACAGTGCGCCGTACGGGTGGCCATGACCCGTCCGGCGCGGCACTGTTTCCATGTTGACCCCGATGTCATCCACGACGGGCTGCCAGCGCGGCCCACGGGCGGTGGGCCCCTTCGGGCAGAGAGACACCCAAAGGCGGCCAGGCCTCCCTTAGTCATCCCAAGACAGAGCCGGCACCCCACAGCCGGCTTGCCACCTCCCTCGAAGGAGACGCCCCATTAAGGAGACAAGACGCGGTGAGGCTACATCGATCACATGCCGGACGGCGGCACTGTAGCCACGCCCACCCCGGCGAAGCCCTCGTCACCAGGATTGAGCGACAGTAACCAGCCACCGACAAGGCCCTGGACAGTGGGGCCTGCCTGTCGATCAAGGAGCCGGCAGCCGGCGAGACCCACCAGCCGGCGGGCCCCAGCAGCCGGCGCAGAAGCCGGCGAGTGTAGACACAGACGGCTGGGCCCCACGCCCAGCCGGATTACCATTGTACCCCCGGGGGGTAGGACTATATAAACCCCCAGGGCACCCATGCAAAGGGTTGATCCAAGCTAGTCCTAGACACCATATAGAGAGGGGAGGAGAGCTAGCCGTGCCCTTCTTCTTCTTCTCACCAAACAGCTCAAGGAGCATCGTGTAGCTACTTGTTCATCCAGTGATCATGCGGAGACCCCGCAGAGCAGCAGTAGGGGTGTTATCTCCACGGAGAGCCCCGAAGCTGGGTAAGATTCGCCGGTGTGCATGTCTTCGCCTCATCCCGTTTCCAGGCACCGGCGACGTCTTACTGGCTCCCACAATGATAAGCCACCCGTTGGCATATGTCGCACCTACCACCCGACACTAGCTCACCAAAATGACTAGAAAAATTATACATGTGTTCTTGGGTGCATGTTTAGGTCCCATGCTAGGAATGGGAACAAATTACAACCGTACTGGTGTCATGGCTCGTACTCAAACATTTCGAATCTCGGTTTTTAAGTACCCATAAATCCTAAACTCACTAGAAAGTCATCAAAGGTGGCATGGTGTCACGTCATGGCACATATATGTCGTGGTATAAACATTGTCCAATTTGGGCCAAGCTTTATTATAAACCTCTTACAAGAACTGGAGCTTTTCTCAAAGAAGCCTCGTGGATCTAATAGGGAAACGTGTTCCCCTTGTGGGCGAAACGTAATCACTGCCTCTTTTCGCCTTGTATTTTCTTCCACGAGCAACATGGAACCACATGATATCCGTGCTGAAATTTAAACTTATTCAGGCTTCGTTTGGCCTTTTTACACATGAATTGAGTTTCCTAGGCATTTAATGTCCATAATTCAAATCTGAACTACAAATACATGCTCTAGTTCACCAAAATGGCTAGAAAAATTATACATGTGTCCTTGGGTGCATGTTTAGGTCTCATGCCAGGAATGGGAACGAATTACAACCATACCAGTGTCCTCGCTCTTCCTCAAACATTTCGAATCTCGGTTTTAAGTCCCCATAAATCCTAAACTCACCAGAAAGTCATCAAAGGTGGCAAGGTGTCATGTCATGGCACATATATGTCGTGGTAAAAACATTGCCAATTTGGGCCAAGCTTTATTACAAACCTCTTACAAACCGGAGCCTGTCGCAAGAACCCTCGTGGTTTTGATAGGGAAACATGTCCCCTTGTGGGCCAAACGATAATCACTCCTCCCTCTTCTAGCCTCGTATTTTCTTCTACACGCGACACGGAACAACTAGAGATTCGCGCTGAACTTTGAAATTATTCAGGGTTCGTTTGACCTTTTTATTCATTAATTGAGTTTTCTAGGCATTTAATGTCCATCATTCAAATCCGAACTACAAATACATGCTCCAGTGCACCAAAATGGCTAGAACAAATGTACATGTTTCCTTGGGGTGCATGTTTAGGTCTCATGGAACGAATTGGAACAAATTCAACCGTCTCGCCATCCTGGCCTGGCCAGAAACATTGCGAATCTCGGTTTTTAAATGTTTGTAAATCCAAAACTCACCAGGAAATCATGAAACTTGGCATGGTGTCACTACATGGTATATATAATTGTCCAATTATGGCGAAGCTATATTACCAGCCTTTTACAAACCGGGGCCTATCGCAACCCTCGTGGTTCCGGTAGGGAAACATGCCCCTCTTGTAGGCGAAACGATAATCGATGCCTCCCCACGCCTTGAACTTTGTTTTCTACAGGCAACATAGAATAACAGGAGTGTCGGGCTGAAATTTGAAACTGTTCAGGGTTCGTTTGGCCATTGTATATATATTACTAATTACTAAATTTTCTATGCATTTAATGTAGTCAATCATTCAAATTTGAACTACAACCAGATGCTCAAGTGAAGCAAAATGGGTGGGAAATCATACATGTGTCATTGGGTGCATGTTTAGGTCTCGTTTAAGGAATGAGAATGAATTACAAACTTGTCGTCGTCCTGAAACAATGAGAATCTCGGTTTTTAAATCCCAGTAAATAAAAAAGTCACCCAAAAACTTGAAACTTGGCATGGTTTCATGAGATGGCACATATATGCCGTGGTAAAAACCGTCCAGTTTGAAAAGAGGCGCACACATTAGCCAACGAAGTCCTTTTTGAAACAAAAAGCTGACATGTTAATATCGCAAATGGTTGTATTATATTTACCCTATCGAAATTTAACCATACTCGGTAGCGTGTGTGCGGCTGTTTGATTAGACAGGACGAGCACGAGAAGTCCACCGTGCAGGCTCGACGGGACGCGTGCGAGCAGTCCGTCGTGCAGGCTCGACGGGACGCGTGCATCCTGTCCACCTCGCAGGCTCAACATGACACGTGCGAGCAGCAAGGCCGCCCATGCTCCCCGGGAAGCGAGCCCTTTGACCTCCATGCACCAGCCGCCGCCCGCCTCACTCACAACTTCTCCATTAATGGGTTAATTAAAGCACCTGGACGGAGGGTGTTTGCTTGTGATCCCATGACAGCATTTGCTTTGTGCGTGTTTTCAACTAGTATTCCGCCCTAATTTAAATTGCCACATAGGGCAATGGATAATACAACCACAAATAAAATGGCAACGGATAATAGGACGACAAATTTACAATGGTGTCGGTGTTCTGGGAACGAGAGTCCCCAGACTTGCCTGCCCGTGGCCCGCGGCGTGGCTAAGCCAGCAGGCCGTATGACCCATCTTCATCAACAAGGCATCCAAGACTCTCACGAGGGGCCAAGCCTCGTGAGGCAGATGACACAAGACCTCCTCTGGAGTGGCCTAGTCGGGCAAGCTCACGAGGGGCGGAGATATGAAGGCGAGGCAAACCTCACGAGGCTCTTGTGACATGAGCCATGACGATCGACACCAGGCAGGCACCAGCGCGCGCAACGTCCTTGTTTCCTCTTTTGTGCTAAGGAGGCCAGCGCAGGCAAGGAGTATCGAGGCATCAGGAAAAGGTTGCCATATAGGTGCAACGAGACCAAGACCAGAAGGACGGCAAGACGGAGGTCATCATGGAGCCCAAGACGGCGTCACCGCCAGAGCCTTTCGCAGGCGAAGACAACCTTTGTCAGGATGGCTTGTACTAGCTGCGCCCCTTCAAATTTGCCCACCGTTGTTGGCTCCCTTCCCACTCAATATTTTGGAAGAGGACCAGGGCCTCTATAAATAGGACTAGCCACCACCATAGGCGGGGACGAATCATCAAGATCATCCCCACCCACATAAGTTAGCCAAGCACGAGAACACCTCACCGTCAGGAGGCTGTTCTTCCCCTTGTATTGTTCATCATCAGCCCAAGAGGCAATTCACCACCACACTGGAGTAGGGTATTACACCACAACGGTGGCCCCAACCAGTATAAATCTTGTGTCTTTCTGTGTAGCGATTTCGTCGAGTTCGTCCGCGAGATCTTAGCGAGCTAGGGCGTAGATCGGTGGGAGGAAAAGACTTCGTGCGCACTCCAGTGTTCCAACCTTAAGGGTTTGCCGGAACCCCACATCCAACATTTGGCGCTCCAGGTAGGGGTGCGCCGTAGCTTCCCTTCCATCAGTTCGTCGCTCCATCGTCTCCATGGAGGACGCTCGCCGTGCTCGAGCTGAGCGTCGGGCTGCCCTCACTGCCCGCGTTGCTCAGACGGCCCCCATCTGCGGGCCACCTCGTTGTTCTCTGTCTCCTGCCACCAACGTTGCCACCGGCCCGGTGGGGAACGAGTAGCAAGCGTCTTCGCTGCATCCTTCGGTACGGCAGGACGGCCGCAGCGCCACTCCATCGCTGACCCCGGCCGATTCTTCATCCCATGCACGCCACGCTCCCATGGAGGCGCGGGCCGCACTCCTCGCTGCAAACTAACTCCTGCGCTACCGCCCTGTCAACGACCGCTACGAGGAGTGGCTCGACCGTGTCGCCAAGCTCGTCTACACCGAAGGGGGCTCCCCGGCGCTATCCGTCTCTCTGCCGCACCCTCAGCCGGCCACGAGTGACGAGGCCTAGGGCGCGCCTCCACCACCCCAGCCCAAAGATGGCGCCTTGGCACCAAGGCGCGCAGCCCCGCGGTGTAATCTGCCACGCCCGGTGCCCGCGCGCGAAGAGAGAAGCTGCCAAGAAATCCCTCGGCCGCGACGAGCTGCAGCCGTGCTTCCCGCGCCGCCTTGTCAAGACCGCGCGGACCTCATCAAGACCAAGCTCCACCTCTGAAGCGGGCCCCAATAACTACGACCGGCTGCCAGCGCCTTCACCCCGAGCTGCGTAGCGTCGCCTGGCCAGGCAAGTTCAAGCCGGATCTGCCTCCTCGCTATGACGGCACCGCCGACCCTGCAGAGTTCCTACAGCTCTACGAGCTGAACATCGAAGCAGCCAACGGCAAT
This sequence comes from Triticum urartu, assembly GCF_003073215.2. NCBI lineage: Eukaryota > Viridiplantae > Streptophyta > Magnoliopsida > Poales > Poaceae > Triticum > Triticum urartu. Next base: position 466,313,568 of record NC_053023.1, read on the forward strand.
GAGAAAGTCATGGAAAACTAGTTTCCCATGGCTCTCAAGGACGGGGCCCGCTCCTGGCTCCTGAACCTGAAGCACGGCTCGATCTCCTCCTGGGACGAGATGCACGACCGCTTTGTCGCCAACTTCCAGGGCACTCGCGACCGCCTGCCGGCCGCGGGCGATTACCCACTGCATCAAGCAACAGCCAGGGGAGACCCTCCAGAAGTACATTCAGCGCTTCAGCAGCACCCGCCTCAAGATCCCCAAGGTCACGGATGAGGCCATCATCTCCGCGTTCTCCGACGGCGTCCGTGACATCAAGATGAAGGAAGAGCTTGCTGTCCACGAGGAGCTCTACACATCTTAGGAGCTGTTCAACCTGGCGACCATGTGTGCAAGAGCTAAGGAGGGGCGCCTCTCTCTCCTTGAGCTGCCAGCCGCGGGCACAGAGGAGAAGAAAGCCAAGGCCAAGGACGTGAAGCGCAAGGAAGCAGCGGTGCTTGCAGTGGAGCCCGACACCAAATGGGGCAGAGATCAGCCCGAGTCATCCAAGAACAGCCGACTGTTCTGTGCCTTCCACAACCTGAACACCCACAACACCAGCGACTGCCAAGAGCTCAGAGCCATACGAGAAGGACGCTATGGTCAACGCCCCAAGCGTAGCGACCGGGGCTATGGCCGTGGAGGAGGACGTGGAGGCGGATGATGGGATGACTGTGGCCTGTGCCAGGAATGGCGCGACAGGCCTCGTGAGGACCGCTGGCAAGACCATCCTCATGAGGGGGCCTGGAGGGACCAGCCTCGTGAGGATCGCCCCTATAGCAACGCTGGTCTTACCCCGCTGTCGCCACCAAGAAGGAACGACGATCATCATCAGGACGAGGGGGCTGGGGGCTTCGAGGAGCCGCGTGCGACCGCCTGCATCTTGGGTGGCGCCCAGGCCCCAGCCTCTCAGCTCATCTTCAAACGGTTCGCTCGCGAGGTGAACGCGCTGCTCCCTAAGCTTGAGGCCGCGCGCCCGCTCAAGTGGTCCTAGTGCGCCATCACTTTCAACTCGGCATATCAACTCAAGTGCGCGGCCACCGTCGGCGTCCTCCCGATGTTGTGTTCCCCAGTCATCAGCAATGTGCAGGTTACCAAGACCCTCATCGACGGCGGTGCAGGGCTCAACGTCCTGTCCGTCGACACATTCGACAACCTCAAAGTGCCATATGAGCATCTCCAGCCTACCAAACCTTTCTCAGGAGTGACCGACGGCTCCACCACACCGATAGGGCAGGTCCGCCTGCCTGTCACCTTCGGCATGCGCAACAACTACCGCACCGAGCTCATCGACTTCGACGTCGCCCATATCCGCCTACCGTACAACACCATCCTTGGGTATCCGGCCCTGGCCAAGTTCATGGCGGTCAGCCACCACGGCTATAACGTCCTCAAGATGCTTGGAAGCAGCGGGGTCATCACGGTCCCATGTGAAGAAAGGGATGCGGTGTGCTCCCTCGAGCCTGCCTTCCAAGCTGCAGCAATCGACGACCCCAACAGCAAAAGTGAGGGCCCTCCGGAGGCCATCCCCAAGAAGAAGCAGCTACGCCGCGCAGGACCTCAGGAGGATGGCGTCGCGGAAGGAGCCTCATCAGGATCAGAGTCCGTCCCAGGGGCGCCACCCTCCATCGCACATGAAGGCGCGCCCAGCGCCCTCCTCGGGCAGGGCCCGAGGGCTCTCTTTTGGAGGGCCTCAGACCTTGCCAACCTCACGAGGGAGGCACTCGGGCACCACTTGGAGGCGTGCTACTCGGCACGTTTTCCTCGGGAGAATACAGGGCAAGGGGTGCCCACCACTCAGGAGTTCATCGCCAAGACCACACAGGAACTGCAAGACGCAAGAGCCATGCGCGGCGACAGCCGCTCAGAGGGCGCAGCTCACCACCCAGGCGAGGGTACTGAGCTGCGCGTCTGCATCGACATCCCAGGGCTCAACAGGGCCGCGTCTCAGCAGCGCTTCTGCCTTCGCGTGTGGGCCGTTGTGAGGGCCTGCCACACAGGTACGTTCGCATGCCCCTTGGCTTGCGGAGCGTGGCGTCGGCCTATCAGTGCAACATGCGGCGTGACCTGGCGGCTCAAGAGGCCAGGTATCGCGCCGTCCTAGAGGAAACAGAGACGGTCTTCAGGGAGCCTCCTGAGCCCCAAAGCCTCCCGAGGCTCAGGGCTCCGGTGGTTCATGAGGAGTCATTTCTTTGACGCACGCCTTCAGCCGCACCAACTCTACTTCATCTACAGAACCAGGTGACATCTTCCAAGATCGTTTAAGCTGGGAGCGCCCCTTGGGGTGCATTATTCCCAGGCCGCGTGGGTCCGTCCCTGCGGCATGTATCCCTTTTGCTCATGTCTTTAGCTTGCCTTGCTGGGGGCGCCCCTCAGGCTGCATCATCCCCAAGCCGCTCGGGCCGGTCCTAGTGGCATGTATCTTCCTGCATTTACCCAAGCCGATTTGCCTTCCCTGCTTAACCTGCCTATGTTTATCGCCTGCTCGATTGCCACTCGCTGCGGGTACATTCACCCCATGCAATTCGCTTGCGCGTTAAAAGGGGGCCTCCTGATCATCGTGACTCAGGAGCTCTTACTAGCTCTCCAGCCCTCACCCCCTGGCCTTGACCACGGCATCGCAACCTGGCATACCAGCGGCGGCTGAGCTCGCTCGAGGGCCGGGACCTGAGGACGTAGAGTGCTTGCACCTAACCGCCTTGCAGGAACACACATCCACCAAGACTCAAGACCAGGCGCAACCCGCCTTGAGGTAGGGCCTCATGAGTCCCGCGCTGGCTCACGAGTGCCCAGATACACCTCGCAGCCCTGCCGTGCAAGCCACGTGTCAGGGCGGGGCTATACACGCCCCGGGGGCTCCTCCCGGAGGGGCCCCCCATCCCACGCACAAGTTGAAGCACCATGCTCCACGCTGGACGTCAACACTACCGAGGATCGGCTATGCCCGTGCACAAGCGGAAGCACTATGCTCCCCGCTGGTGATAAACAACTGAGGGCGGCCCCACGGTCGTACCAACCTCACGGAGCCCAGAGCTCAGCGTCCGGCCTCACCGCAACGTCTCCCCTCGGGAGAGCCACGCGAGGGGGCTGGGCACGGGGGCTGCGCTTGGGCAACACCCAAGCGCATGCCACCCAACCAGGTCTCCCGGACCTAGGCGTCGCGCGCCCCTCCCGAGGCCTGAGCGAGGGCAGGTATGGAAATTGTTTGCGCGTCAAGGGGGACTCCTGAGCATCGCGACTCAGGAGCCTAACTGGTCACGTAGCCCCTCACTCCTTGGTCCGTCTTGGTATCCGGTCGGCCCAATGGCGGTTGAGGTATGCGCGGGGCTAGGCCCTGCAGACGTAGAACATCAGTCTATCCTCGTGAACTCTCCCGATAAGCTGTTTAAGCGTCAAGGGGGACTCCTGAGCATCGTGACTCAGGAGCCTAACTGGTCACGTAGCCCCTCACTCCTTGGTCCATCCTGGTCTCCTGTCGGCCCAATGGCGGTTGAGGTATGTGCAGGGCCGGGCTCTGCCGACGCAGAATGCAAAGCAAATAGGAAGGAAATCGCAAAATCTCGAAGCAAATATTACAAACACATTGTCCTCACACATTGTCTTCATGATATCAAATGAAAAGTCTAAATGCCTCCCCGAGGCCTAATGCATGTTGCAGGAACGAAACAGGAGGGTAGCCGCAGGTCACCCCTGGACGCCGCCATCACCTGCGGAAGAAGCTACCTCATGAGCGACATTGTCTTCACCATCACCACCAGCCACGGGATCGGCCACATCACCAGATAGAGGAGCGGAGACAAAGCCGCAGAACTTTTTCAGCAAGGCCTCCACCTGACCTTGCACGGCTGTGGCGGGAGCCTCATATTGGTCTTCAGCCATAGGCTCCAGCAGCTCGTCAAGGCAAGCGTTGGGGCGCGAAGGTGCATGTGTCTGAAGACGCAAGTCAATGCAGCTGAAGACAGGACGCGAGCTTCCGCCTCCGCCATAGGACCGACGCCATCAACGACTTCCTCGAGCGCCTGCACCAAGAGAGGAAGCAGTCGGGCGGGGCCGTCCTCATCGGCGGCCACTGACTTCTCCAGGTCGTTCTCGTAGAGCGTCTTCAGTGCCTCGCGGGACCTCTTCTTGAGATCGGCAAAGGCCGCACGGTCTTCGGTCAGGACTCGCGCCTTGGTCTCGAGATCGGCCTCCCTCGCCTTCGCCTCCCGCTCCAGCTCTTCCAACCGGTTGCGCTCGGCGGCCTGCGCCTGCCCCAACTCTGCCAGCTCAGCATCATGATTCTTAACGGCATCCTCCTGGGCCTTCATTTCCTCCTCCTTCACTTGGTGGCAGCGTGCTTCTTCGGCGTGCTTGGCGCGCAGGCCCTGCAGCTCGTCCTCCAGCACCTGGCAGCAGTCACGGGCGGCCTTGGCATCTTTCAATGCCATCTCACGATTGGCTGCAGCGTTGGCGGCACTCTGCTTCTCCTTCTCAGAAGCCGTAGCGGCCTAGCCCAGCGCCATGCGAACCGCCAAGTCAGAATGGAGCCAGCCTAAGGCCAGCTCCAGATGTCCTGCCACAAGGCATGGGTCTGCGCCTAGGAGATCTTCCTACAGCCGAGTCATCTCCGAGAGAGCACATTCTAGAGTACCACTGGGAGCAGAAGAACCTGGGAGTGGAGGTGCAACAGTGGGAGGAGGCGACATCGTCACCAGGGCCTGGGAAATTGCGACTTCCGGAGCAGTTGGAACCTCATCGGCCGCGCCAGGCGCTGGCATTTCCGGAGCTAGCAGGGCCATGGGGGCTGGTTCCACGTGGCAATGCTCCTCTTGGTCCCACGAGGACGATCGGGCTGGGGAGATGCGGGCCCTGCTACCCCCTTTCTCTGAGGAAGGAGGCACAGACGCCACATCCTCCTTCCTTTTCTTCGCAGAAGACGTCGTCGTGATCAACCAAGGGCCAGCATCAGGAAATGATGAGTACAAACAGGGACAAGGCGAAGCTTGAGACACTTACTGATCCACCGCGACATACTTCCTCTTAGGAAGCCTGAAGCCTGACAGCATCGGGACGGAGGCGGCATCGCGAGGCACCAACGACGACCTACCCCTCATCGGGATGGGAGGCTACTCCCTCTCCCTTTGGCGAGCATCGGCCTCGTCATCGTCAGGAAGGGCGCAGAGGATCTCGGCCTTGCTCAGAGGGGAAGTCTCCCCCACCTCTTCCAGAGTCTTCTCTGGGTCCTCCTCTTCCCCCTCCTCGTGGGGCTCGTCAGAAGACACCTCCACCGGTTTCGATGCCGCGGGGGCTCCCAGGAGCGCCGTCGGCACCAACCCACATGCGTCAAAGGTCGGCCTGGAGGCGAGGAATTCCTCCAGTCCCTGCGTTGGAACAGGGGGACGAAGGCGCTTGGTGGGTACTCCTGGTTGTCCCCAACTATGAGGCGCAAAACAGCGGCCAATTCATCATCAGGCAAGTCCCCTGGCCTCAGGCGGGTCTTATTGCCCTCTTCTTCAAGATCCCACAGGGGGTGTGCACGCGCCTGGAGTGGGGCTACTCGCAGTGTCAAGAACTCCCTCAGAAGCATGACCCCCGTAACTATCGCCGCCTTCAGCAAGCTCTGCCTTGGGCCACCCCCCGTGGAGAGAGGGCGCCACCATAGGCAGCGCCAAACGCGGATCGGCGCACTTGGCGTCCATCATGACCCATTTGGATCGAGTTGGCCTTGCCGGATGTGAAGAAGTTAGCGCGTCCAGAGATGTGACCCGCGCTGACACAGAGGAAGAAGAAATGGCGCAGGAGCTCCACGGGCGGCATCACGCCTAGGTACGCCTCACAGTAGTAGGCAAAGATAGACAGGAGGAGGACAGAGTTGGGATGGAGATGCAATGCCTGCAGCCCGTAGTGGTCGAGGACTTCGTAAAAGAAATCAAAGAAGGGAGGAACCAACCCAACGGCGACACTGCTCGAGAAGAAGGGGAAGAAGGTGCTTTCCTCGGGCTCCGGCACGTCAGAGGCAAGCCGGAGCTCAGTCTCCCCCCACTCATTACTTTCGCCCGCCGTCAGCAGGCGCACGGAGGCGAGGCTCTTCTCCGTGATGGAGGGCGCCTCAAGGGTCGGCTCATACCAAGACGGCACTGAGGAAGCCTTGGCCTTGCGCGGCGCCATGGATTGCAGTTACGAGATGAGGTTGGGCGGATCTGAAGATAGCGGTGGCGGAGAGCAAGGAAGGGGATCTGGAGCAACGCGAAGAAGAAGCAATGAAGGCAAGTGTTGCTTGTGCCAGCCTTTTATCAAGTCGAGTAGTTGCCGAGGCAGCATGGGGAAGCGGAGACGCCCATGTTCAATCAACCGCCACGCGACAACCGAGGCCGCAGGCTTTTGACGGCCCGCGGTGCTTTGTACTTGACCCTTGGCTTCGCCGCGAAGCCAAGCCCGAGCGCACCTTGGTCCCGAGGGCTACTGTCAGCGTTCTAGGAACGGGGGTCCCCAGACTTGCCTGCCTGTGGCTCGCGGTGTGGCTAAGCCAGCAGGCCGTACGGCCCATCTTCATCAACAAGGCATCCAAGACCCTCGCGAGGGTCCAAGCCTCGCGAGGCGGACGACACAAGACCTCCTCTGGAGTGGCCTAGTTGGTGAGGCTCACGAGGGGTGGAGATATCAAGGCGAGCAAACCTCACGAGGCTCTCGTGACGTGAGCCATGACGATCGACACCAGGTAGGCGCCAGCGCGCACATCGTCCTTGTTTCCTCTTTGGTGCTAAGGAGGCCAGCGCAGGCGAGGAGTACCGAGGCATCAGACGAAGGTTGCCATATCGGTGCAACAAGACCAAGACCAGAAGGACGGCAAGACAGAAGTCATCATGGAGCCCAAGACGGCGTCACTGCCAGAGCATTTCGCAGGCGAAGACCACCTTTGTCAGGATGGCTTGTACTAGCTGTCCCCCTTCAAATTTGCCCGCCGTTGTTGGCTACCTTCCCGCTCAATATTTGGGAAGAGGACCAGGGCCTGTATAAATAGGACTAGCCACCACCATTGGCGGGGACGGATCATCAAGATCATCCCCACCCACACAAGTTAGCCAAGCATGAGAACACCTCACCCTCAGGAGGCTGTTCTTCCCCTTGTATTGTTCATCATCAACCCAAGAGGCAATCCACCACCACACTGGAGTAGGGTATTACACCACAATGGTGCCCTGAACCAGTATAAACTTGTGTCTTTCTGTGTAGGGAGTTCGTCGAGTTCGTCCGCGAGATCTTAGCGAGCTAGGGCGTAGATCGGTGGGAGGAAAAGACTTCGTGTGCACCCCAAGTGTTCGAACCTTAAGGGTTTGCCAGAACCCTACATCATAAAAATGGCTCCCATAATAATTGTCTTACACATTCCAGATAATTTAAAATGCCACATGCGGCAAAGCCCAGAAGACATGGGGGCAAGAGAAGAAGGAAATTGCAGACAATGGTCTGGGTCACTATTGTCTCTACTCGTCGATGGATCGCCGGGCGGAGAAATCCTCCAGCTCCGTCATCAATTCCTCACGACTTTGCTTGAAAGCAGCCACGGATTTCTCCACCTCCTGCTCGCGCTCGATCCGGAGCTTCCTCAAGCCACCCATCAGTTCCTCGACGACCGCTTTCAGCGTCATCTACGAGGCACTGCTCTACTCATGCAGCATCTTCCAGCCGGTGGCCTCCTCCTCCTTCTCGGTGACCAACTTGAGGAGCTTCGCATTGTCATCCATGAGTTTCTCGATGAGGCCGGTCGCCTTGTCAACCGAGGTATCGCTGATCTTGAGCAGCTTCATCAAGCTGTCGACCAACTCCTGCTGCGTAGTGACGCCAGCGAGAATGTCTTCGTCGCCGGCGAAGGACTTTAGGAATGTCGTCTTGTCGCGATGGACGACAATGTGAATGCGCTTGCGAGAGCCCTCGCGTGCCCGTGAGAGCTCGTTCGAGGGATCCACGGCACGCCCGGACATCTCTGCTGTGGCTGCGGCTTCGCGGCGAGACCTCTCTAGTGCCTCTGCGACCTTGGTCTTTGTTGTCTGGTTATATGTCCACCCTAAACTCCTCCTACCGGTCATGGTATAACGACTTGACAGAGAAAACCAGTTTTTTGGGTGATGAGGAGAGGAACTGTGAAGTAATTTTCGAGTGGGTAGTTTTTATAGCCCGGTGCTAAGTGTGAACACATATTAATTTGATAGGCATGAACAGATTTGCAATTACTTATTGTGTTGTAATAAGCAATGTGACTAGAAACAAGGTCAAAATTTATTGATGGCAGAAGGTTTACCACGTGGTTGCTCACCGTTGAGGCGGCTGCGGCGCGCTCCGCTCCGGCGTCCCTGCGTGCTCTCTACTTGCCGTTGAGGCAAAATTACAATGGCAACTGTTAATAATTCTTAATAATTGTCTTACATATTCAGGATAATTTAAAATGCCAAATGCGGCAAGGCCGAGAACACCCACGACCTACATATGCATACAATTATAATAAAATATAAGCTAAAAGGCTGAGCTGGCGGCCTTTCGACGATGGTCTTCTCGGACTCCATGATCAGCATAACACCCTTGCGGCTGTTCACCCCGAGTGTCCCGACCCGCCTCCACCTACGGAGCTACTGGTGCTGGGAGGCTCTTGGGGCTACTGGGCCTCTTCCAGAAGAGCTTGACAGCGTGCAATCGCGCGCATGACAACTCCGCGGAACCGCTTCATTTCCATGTCTCTGGCCTGGTAGCAAATTCCGTCGATCACCTGCATCCTCATTATATCACCTTAGCGATGTTCTACTTCATCGGGGACGTCAACTCCGCCAAGGATGCGCTCGAACCTGGACACCACATCATCGGGATCGAGGTTGACATGGCCGCCGCAGGCAATGATGAAGCCGTAGGCTGCCTTTATCTTGACTGAATCGCAGAGGTCCTTTGCCCATTCCTTGCGGGGCATCAGGCTCTCGATGAGCACTAGTGACGGCGGCTCTTCGGGTGGGTCGTCGGTCATGCCTCCGAGCAACTCTAGATCTTTTGCACGATGGATGGCAAACTGCTCATCACACCTCCTCTGCAATATGTCGATTATGCTCCCATGGACTGTGACACCGATATTGCTGTCGATGGGCCATGGTGCCTGCACCGGCCGATGAAGCTCTTGCTCCTCGACCTGCTCCGGCTCATTCTCCTCGCTGAATATGTAACGCAGGTAGGCGTCAACGTCGAAGCTTTGGTCATTGCCTGGCATGCTTGGAATAACTAATGGTAGATGGGTGAGGACTAGATCTTCGCAGAGTGGCGCGGTGGTGTGTTGCCGCCTGGGTTAGATGCAGCAAGCCGTTAGCTGGTGGCAGGAAACCGGTGAGGGAATAGGCGTGGATTTTACAATTCATCCATGTGGAGCGCGGGAAGCATTCGCTGGGGCACGGGAAGACTAAGTGGAGCACACACACAACCCGAATACCGTATCCGATACCATGTCTTAACATAAGAAAACGTATGTGTAACTTACTAATCATCGCAGACGAGTACTCGCAGACGCATCGTGTGCGATACTCCTATCCACCCCAAGCAACTAGTTTGCATTTTTCAAAGTTTTTTGTACAGACAGAATCGCACACGAACTAACTGTATTAACCGGATGTGTTGTAATTTCTCATCGCAAACAGTTCATCTGAGTCGGCTATTTGCCACGTATCACACATATCTTGTTAAGTTGAGCCATTTCTGTTGCGTTCGCTAATCGAAAACAGTTCGTCCGAGTGAACCGTATGCCCTATATCACACACACCTTGATCTGGCGAACCGTTTATGTTGCGCTCCCTAATAGAAAGCGGTTCATCGGAGCGAACTGTATGCCGTATATCGCACACACATTGATATGGCTACCCGCATATGTTGTTCTGTCTCATCACAAACAGTCTGTACAGATCAACCGTATGCCCCTCATCGCACACGCAACTATAATCTGAACCATGTTTGATGTATCATTCATCGCAAACGTTTTGCATCATTTCTGACAGTTTTCATACAGCACCATTTGCGATTATGGCATCGCACACAGTTTCTCGAAGGGTCTCTGATCGTAGTGTCACGTTAGCAGCATCCTGCAGTAGTGTGGTGTGGCCAGTGAAGTATGGGTACAGTCTACTGTAGTCTGTCCTAAGTTTTGTGTCACTAGTTGTACAACCATTATAAGTGGGGTGTTGTCTGATTTCTCCGGCACCACCACGTTTTTCATGGATTTGTTGGTGCTCCTTCAGGTTTGACAATCACCCTCTTCCTTTTTGATGTCTGATGCACAAGAACAACATTTGAGTGGAAAAACATGGTATGATGACAGATGGAATATGTATTGATAATGGATGGGCATGGCATCTTGACATATATTATGAGTAAACTAAGCAGATGGCGGTGCAACAAAGTAGAAGAAATACAAGACAACATATGCAAGATATGCGCAATCAATTAAACCTTGCCAAATTAGAACAAGCACCTTGATGGGTGAACAGGACAAGCCATCTGCCTTTAACTCCTCAAGGTTAGAATAGTCATTAGGATCATATTCTGAGCAAGAATCGACACTACAAAAAAAAGACACATCCGTGACATTTTGGGCCGAACGAAATATTTTTCTGTCATACATATGACACTTCTATGACGATAATTGTGACAAACCCCGGTATCATCATAGATGTGGTGGGCTCCTATTTCTATGACAAAAAATCATGACAGAAAATGGGCTTTTCGTCCTGGGCGGGCCGGAGACGCAGCCGCATGACATTCTTTGGGCCGTCCATGACGAAAAAAATCATGGCAGAAGTGAGGGTGAGGAAAATTTCAGGGAGTTCCAGGTTACGGTGGGAGGTCGGAGGCCGAGCGATGCGCGTTTCTCTCGTACACGTATGCGCGTGTGTTGAGTGAGGCGTTGGCTCTAACTGAACCCGAGCGAGGCGTTGGGCTCTAACTGAACCCGAGCGACTACACTGCAGGCTACGCGTTACTGAACCCGAGTGATCGATCGATGGCTGTTAACTGAACCTGATCGAGCGATTCCTTCACTACTGCTGTAACTGAAGCCGATCGATGCTGCCTCTGGATGAACAGTGAAAGTTGCGGGGGGGTTTGGATGAACAGTTCCCGGTGGGGGTGGATGAACAGGACCCTGTGGTGTTGCCTCTGGATGAATAGGACCCCGATCGATCGAGCCGGTTGGGGCTAGATGAACAGGACCACGTGGAGGGCTGGATGAACAGGACCACACCGTGGAGGGTAGGATGAACAGTAGAAGGTGGAGGGGAGGATGAACAGTAGCCCGTGGAGGGGTGGTTGAACAGGATCCCGTGGAGACGGCTGGTTGAACAGTAGCCGGTGGAGTAGCGCGCGGTGGAGGCTGGATGAACAGGAGCCCGTGGATGAACAGTCGGAGGTGGAGGCTGGAGGAGGTCGACGGTGGATGAATAGTAGCTCGTGGAGGCTGGAGGGGGTCGACGGTGGAGATGAACAGTATCCCGTGGAGTCCCGCTTTGCGGTACGCCACACCCCTCCCGATGAACAGGACCCCCGTTTCGACCGTAGCGCTCCAACACAAGTCCGTTTCGTCCGTTTTGCGGTACGCCACACCCCTCCCGATCAACAAGACCCCCGTTTGGACCGTAGGAGGTCCATTTCCTCCAGTTTGCGTTACGCCAGACCCCTCCCGATGAATAGGATCCCATTTCGAATGTGGCCGGTCGAACACAAGGCCGTTTCCTTCGTTTTGCGGTACGCCAGGCCTCGTTTCCATCGCCTGTTCCGTCCAAGCCCTCCCGATGAACACGACCACGCATTCCGTTCCGACCCAGTCGGTTGGCTCCCACGCGTTCCATTGCCTCCCCATGAACATGATGCATTCCGTTGCCTCCCCATGAACACGACACATTCCGTTGCCTCCCCATGAACACGACGACGACGCTGTTTCTCCGTTCCGACCCAGCCATGTACACGAGCCCTGGCCATACGTATGCGCGAGTAGGCGTTCGAGACCCCACCCGTATGTACACATACGTGGCCGTATTTTCTTTGTTGCACCCTGGCCGCCTCTACTACGACACGTGCGCGCCTCTACATCGACCAGTATATATGTACGTACACGTTCGCGACCAGAATGACAACGCTACATATGCTTCGACCAGGTGGGTCCCGACTATCAGGCACTTCCTTGCGTGCGAAGATGTAGCTGGTGGGTCCCAGCAGTCAGGGGGCGAAATACGGTGGCCCGTCCAGTGGGTCCCGCTGTTAGGTGGAGGAATAATTATTTTGCACATAATAAGGAGGCACTTCCTTGCTGCGGCCGTGGACCCAGCTGTCAGCCTCTCCATGTACAATCCACATCTGATGGAAGCCGTTCCTTGACCACGTTGACCACGCCGCGCCGAGAGCACAGGGCGGTGGACGACGGCGAGGCCTGGGAAGGGGACGACGCGGATCCGGGGAAGACGCGGCAGTGGATGCCCATGCGTAGAGGAGTACGAGGGTTCACTGGTTCGCTACGGTGTGAGGCTGCCGTCGCCGCAGAATAATAAGAGGTGTGGGTGAGTAGAGGGATGGCCTGGCCAGCGGTGGGAGTAGTAGGGGGCGGTGAGGCCTCCGCCGCATCGCAGCCGGCCACGGGTGGCAGGAGCACGAGGCACGACCGGCGCTGGTTTGGGCGGTTGGAGCAAGAAGACCAGAGGTTGAAGAAGCACTACGGCCGTTGGATGGACATCGTACGGTCACTAGAGCTAGAATCGTGCATATTGACTAACTTGACAAAGCCCTCCGTCCCCGTCAACTTAGTAGGCCCACAAGTCAGCCTGCCACTATACTGGGTCCCAGCTAACAGGGGGAGTATTCATTTTTTGTGCGTAATAAGGACGCACTTCCTTGCGTGCGAAGATATAGCTGGTGGGTCCGAGCTGTCAGCGGCGGTAACATTTTTTTCGCGAAATACAGAGGCCCTTTCGGTGGGTCCTGATGTCAGGTGGAGGAATCATTATTTTGCGCGTAATAAGGAGGCATTTCCTTGCGTGCGGCCGTGGACCTAGCTGTCGGCCTCTCCACGTAAAGTCCACTTTAGATGCATGTCGGTCATTGACCACGTTGACCAGGCCGTCGCGAGAGCACCAGGGCAGTGGACGACGACGAGGCCTAGGAAGGGAACGACACGGAGGCAGGGAAGACTCGGCAGTTGTTTCCCACGTGGAGGGGAGTATGACTGTACGAGGGTTTACTGGTTCGTCTGTCATCACCGGAGAATAACAGCATGTGTGGGTGAGTAGAGGGATGGCTAGGCCAGCGATGGGAGTACAGTGGGGCGGTGAGGCCTGCGTGGCAGCAGAGCCGGTCGCGGGGAGGAGGGAGCAGGTAGTCCCGCCAGTGCCTGTTTGAGCGGCTAGAGCAGGAAGAGCAGAGATTGAAGAAGCACGACGGCCGTTGGATAGCCATCCAACAGTCACTGCTTGTGCGTCAAACTTTTTTAGGAAAGCCTCAAATCTGTGGAAAACAGCATAAAACCCATCTGCCATTATTTCTAATAATTTACAGCCCATTTGCTAATTATTAAAGTTTTTTTGGAGCCCATATTCTTTTTGTTAGCATTACAGCCCATATTGTGGCCACGGTTAAAAAATTATATGAAATTTTGCATATTTCGGTGCGGTCGGAACTGTTTTTAATCCCGAAATTTCGACTCACATTCAAACTGATTTTAAAAATAAATGTATACCAATATAAAATCCAACAAATTCTCCACGCATAAAAATTATTGTAATTTCAAATCTCGAAATGAAAAAAGATATTTGAAACTAATTGCCGGTTTGATGTGTTTTAAAAATGTACAACCCATTTCTCATTACTGATGGGCCATTTTCTTGGCCAGCCGAATGAAATCTCTCCTCGTCTTGAAAGATTTGCAGCCCAACAGGCCTGACAAAGCGACTTACTTGGCAAATCACAAAAAAACTGGGATGTGGCCGTGGACCCAGCTGTCAGCCTCTCCACGTACAGTACTCTTCCGATGGAATGTCGTTGACCACGTTGTCCACGCCGCGCCGAGAGCACCAAGGCGGTGGACGATGGCGAGGCCTAGGAAGGGGACGACGCGGAGTCGGGGAAGACGCGCAGTGGATGCCCACGCGGAGAGGAGTACGAGGGTTCACTGGTTCGGCTGCGGTGTGAGGCTGCCGTCGCCGTAGGGCCTAGCTAGCGGTGGGAGTAGTAGGGAGCGATGAGGCTTCATCGGCAGCACAGCCGGCCACTGGAGGCAGGAGCAGGCGGTCTCCCCGGCACTGGTTTGGGCGGCTGGTGCAAGAAGAGCAGCGATTGAAGAAGCAGCAGGACCGTTCGATTCAAATCCAACGGTTACTGCTGCTAGAATCATTTGTTGACTAAGTTGACAAGCCCTGCGTACGCGTCAACTTAGTAGGCCCACAGGTCAGCCTCCCAACCGGTGCGCCCCAGATGTCAGTGGGAGGAATCATTTTTTCGCGTAATAAGGAGGCAGTTGATTGCGTGCGGCCAAGCCAGCGGAGGGAGTAGGGTGGGCCGGGGAAGCCTGCGCGGCATCATAGTGGGCCTCAAGAGGAGGGACCAGGCAGTCCCACCGGCGCTAGTTTAGGCGGCTGGAGCAGGAAGATCAGAGATTGAAGAAGCACGTCGGCCGTTGGATGGACATCCAACACTAACTGCTGCTAGAATCGTGTGTTCACTGATAAAGCCTTGCGTAACCAAGTCAGCCTCGAAATTTGTGGCGTGTACAGCCCATTTTCTATTATTTTTATAATTTTTACTCATTTTCTAATTCATATGGAATTTATTGCAGCCCGTTTTCCATTTTTAGAATTGCTGGCCATTTTCTGGTCAGTACCAGGGTCAAAAAATTAACTAAATATGTGGGAAATTTTGAAAATTCGCAAATTTTTGCTGGGGAACGAAATATTCTTAATCCAAAAATTAATAGCCATACTAAAACAAATTTAAAATAAATTAGTACTATGTCATGTTAAATCCAATGAAATACGTATAAGTTATCAGTGAAGAACAAAAACAAAAAAAGAAACTTATATCCCATTTACTATAAAGTTTTTGGAATATTCAACCCCTTTTGATATTACTTTTAACAGACATTGACCATACTCTTAAGCCAGGACGGAATGCATCCCTCCTCGTCTTGAAAGATTTGCAGCCCAGTAATTCGGAGAAAACAAATAGGCCTAGCTTGGGTATTCTTCAAAAAGAAATACTCGGCTACCTAGTTTCCCAAAGAACTGGTGCATGAGCATTTAGCTTTATTTATTTATTTATGTTTAGGGGACCATGAGCATGTACCTGGGCCGGATTCATGTGAGAGCCTCCCTTCCAGTTAATTATGGGCTTCTCTATTGGGCCTTCATCAGTGGGCTGCATGTTATCAACAAGTGGAAAATGTGTTCCGAGTTTCAAAAAATGTGTTCTGTACGATAAATAATATGCGCTACGTACGGTACGGGGCACTAAAGGATCGAACCATGCAACGACTTCCAAAACATTGTGTTTTTCGTTCTAACAACACATTTATTCAACCAACAGACGAAATATACTACTGATTGTACATTGAAAACTGCAGCAGCAGCAACCAGGGCTGGGGGTGCAACAGAAGCAGTAAGCAGGCTAGGAGAGTGAAGACGCAGCTCTCTCTTCCAAACCAAACAGCAGCCATCATTACAAAAGGGATACCAAAAATGAACAAGTGTATGCATCAAACTAAATAAAGATCCTACTACACCAAGTGTACGCATCTAACTAACTAGCTCAGTTAGACGTTACTATTTATTAAGCTATGGAGATTGGTTGACGGCTTGAACCATATGGGTGCCTGACGGGGGAAACTCCAGCCAGCAGGTCGAAGTCTGATACTTGCGACCCTCTCTCCTACTTTGGGCTGCAGAGCGTGGCGGCACATATCAGGGTATGGTGCATGCAGAGACGCATGGTACGCTGTGTACACACAGTTTTGCCTGATGAACGAAACCGTGCTGCCATCCTGATCCTTGCCGTCGGTGATCTCCTGGTTAATCGGATAATTCAGTCCGACAAACAGAGAGCATGTACCAAGGCTACTTACCAGCCTCCAGTCAAAAATTCCTGAAAGCCCAGAGAAGCTGGGATCCTACTCGAAGACCTTGCAGTGACTGTGATTGTATTCTACGGAACAACACGTCCGGTACGTGCGATCGATCATCAATCTTTCGCTGTCGTCTGATCGAGCCAGGAACCACCTGCAACTGCCATGCCACTTTTCTTTGAAAGGTTCTGGGATTAGGAAGGGTAGGGACACCAGGCGGCCTACAATATCATATCAAGTTGGAGTCAAATTAAAAAGGGCTCTTGGTTTAGTCAATCTTAAGAACAGCATGTTATGAGCATGAATATTTTTTCAGCAAATGTTGACAGTAATATAAGCAGGCCATCATGATATTATAGGAAAGTAACATACTGTTGTAACAGACGTTTGTAGCGATGACTGGAGTAGGCCAGCAATACGTCCAGCCATAGAAGGAGTCGACTGCATAAATGAAGCCCTTGTGTTCAATGGCATCAGAGAACCATGGAGGATGTATGATCCTGCGATGGACGTGCAGATTTATCCACTTACCGCAGTGACCTGTCAGATAGGCGAGACCGCGGTTGAAGAACGCAATTAGCCTGAAGTCTTTATAATTCACAGATCTTGTGGGCACTTGGCAGATTACAACCTTGAGCAAATCAAACTTGGTATCATGTTGGCTACTATAAGATTCCGAGTATTCTGGGCCGCGGTGCCAAAGCAGTGCAGTGTTAATCGAAGGAAGGGGGATCAATCGCCGGGTGTAGACCTCCACGAGCATCCAGCTGCCGCGACCGTCGACGAGCACCATCCAAGACGTGTTCATGCCAACCCAGTACATACCGTTAATGTAGTTGAGGCTGACGGGGATCGGATCGCAGTCAAGGGGGTTGATGCTCGCCACCCTACGATCGTTATGCTGCGTGACACGCCGTTTTTGAAGATCAGGCGGCATCAGCAAGCAAGGAGCTCGCTTAAAAAGCTCCGGCCTAAGGGCTTTGAGTAAACGGTAAAGCCCCGACGAGCACGCGGCGAGCGGCATGGTACTGAGATTGTTCACACGTGAAAAATGAGCTTGATTACCTCTGTGTGGAGCGAATTCCAGCCACTCTTTCAGCGGACGCTGCTCGGTTATGCCATTGTTAGTGCTTGGGTTTCGGACAAGGGGGGACGCGCCTTAGCAGGGATGGAAGATTGGACGAGATTATGTGCGGACAAAGATGGGTGAATATGTGCTGCGGGAAGTGGACAGGTGATGATGACTACAGCATGCCGCTTGACTTACGAGACACATACCAGCAGCGTAGGGTCATATCGATGCCAGACAACTTGCTTGAGTGATCATAGTACTGGTACTCCCTTCAATGCTATGACCTAACTTGCTTGAGTAGAGTAGTAGAGTAGGACTCTGCTCTACTACTAGCACCGGAGGAGTAGTATATTCTAATCTAAAATAGTTACAAACTTCAATGCCCGAGCGTGGAACGACTACGAACCATGCTCAAAGACCGTGTCTACGTGGTGTTTGGACATGGGTGACAACCTCAACGCCAATGGTGCTGCTCCCATTGCACAGTATGTGTTTCTGTCCTTCCTATTCAAAATCGTGGTATAATTCATGTTTCTACTCTGTATCCTACTACTATGCTAGTCCACATGACTAGTTGCGAACGATGACTGCTTCCCCGACCTCGGCAACCTCATCCTCGACGACATGGGCGACAACGTCAACACCGAAAACCAGTGAGATACAGGGTGTAGGAAGCGGTTTGGGAATTTGCATGCCTTTCCAACCAGTGGGCTACTCCGTACAAAGTGCGATAGAGAAATAACCACAGAGAAGGAAGCTAAAAGTAAGCAATAAAACGAGCATTTTTGCATTTGTTTTGCATTGAATCGTTTCACAAGCTTGAGTAGTGTTGTTTTTCTACTTTTACAAAAACCGTATTGTAATGTTAAAACGTGCATTTGCACGTACATAAGTAATAGTAATACTCCCTCCGTCTAGGTGTATAAGTATTCCCTCCTTCTTGGTCACGGTGCACAACCGAAGATGACTTATTGACCTGGATGGAGGGAGTAGCACAGTCTGCAAGCATATATCGAGAGAGTCGTGTAGTGCGATAGTATATAGTAAAGTTTGTGCTATATGCACGTACTTGCAAAATGCGTACGAATACACAAGGTTTCCAAACTTTCCCTTTTACATACTTAATTAAGGACGCTAAAAATTCCGGAACGTTCGGGATTTATCATTTGCGTCGAAAAACTAATGAGATCGCCTTACGAAACGAAAATTATACTCCTCCTAAAAGCCATGGTCCTCGCAGGAGCGCTTGTGGCGCGCCACGAGTGCCCTGGTGCGCGGCCGTTTCCCAGTGTGCCGACACAACACCTCTTCCTCAGCCTCACAACTCGCGAGGTGCTGATTGGCGGCTTGCCGGCGGGCGAGCGCGATCTCACCGGCGTGGTTATCCGGCATCAACAGGTACTCCTCCTCACTGGAAGCGTGCACCCGATCCACGTACCGCCAAGCGTAGATGAGGCGCTTGGGCCCGACTGCACTCAGTGCGTCGGCACGGGCGTCCTCCGCCACCCTCACGGCCCTCGCACGAGCCTTCTGCCAAAGAGCCAATTGCCTGACTCTCTCGGACGTGACATAGGCCTCCCAGGCAGCTTGTTCCGTGGTGCGCTTCTCTTCCTCGGCCTTCTTCCCCGCCTCTATTTTGGCGCGCTTTGCTGGAGGCAAAGCCTCCCACAAGGCGACATCCATTTCTTTCAAAGCTCCTCAATGCTGGGGGCTTGGCGGGCGGCGCGGCGTTCTCCTTGTAGCGGGGAGACGACGCGTCCTCCGGCGCGCGTGCTAGCGAGATTGGGAAAGCCGATGCGTCCACCTCGACGCGTCACAGCGAGGAGCAGAACACCAATGCGTCCTCCTCGACTAGTGGCGGCGAGGAACGGAACGGCGACGCGTCGTGTAGCGGCAAGGAGCGGAACACCAACGCGTCCTCCTCGACTAGTGGCGTCGAGGAACGGAACGGCGACGCGTGACCGTCCGCGCGGTGCAGCGAGGGGCTCCTAGGGCTTGGGAGGGGCGATGCCATGGTGGTCGACGTGAGAGGGAGGTGGAGGAGATAGCGATGAACGTGAACGTGAGGGGGAGGAGATAGCGATGTCGTGGGAGGCGTAGTATTTATAGCGAGCAATGGCACACCTACGTAAGATATGGACTGAGCTGCACTGACTTAACTGCCGGTCCAGTTGCGTCACTGACATGTGGGCCAGACCCCTGTTGGGCCCATATGTCAGTGACCGAATGTACCTGCAGTTAAGTAACAGCTACGTGGGCATATTTGTTGGAGTAAATTATTGGGGAGCGAAGGGGTGGAAATATTGCTGGTCACAACGGATTGGATGAGCGTGGGGGGAGGAGAGTCATGCATGCAGAATTTTTTCACATGGGGTGGAGTGGTGGGACCGCTGGAGGGAGAAGGAGAGTTTGGCAGGCATATTGTTTCCACACATGGAGAGGAAAAAATTTGGAGACGAACGGGCTTCCTGCAGGTGTGGGGAATGGTGCATAATAAGTCATCTTGCATGTCGGGCTAGGTATAGTCTCAAGTCATTAAAAACAAACACGCCCCACACATGTTCATATTTCAAGGTGCACTAAATTATTGCATGCGATGATTAAGGCTAGCCATAATGGTGGTATCTTAGCTGGTATCATGCACACGGGAATAGCAAACATGCTAATGTGGCAAAGAATTAAAGAAGAGAGGGAGGTTAGAGTAACTAGAGTTCATGCATGCATTGGTAAACAAATTTTTTTGTGGAGAACAACAAAACTAGTTGAGTACTTTTGCAGACTTCAAAAACTATTCCACAATGTGTCAACATTCACAATGTCAAATCAAAATTTTTACACTCATTATAAAACGTAGTTCTTATACTCCCTCCTTCCATCTATATAGGGCCTAATGCATTTTTCGAGGCTAACTTTGACCAAATGTTAGAGCAATAATATATGACATGCAACTTACACAAAGCACATCATCAAATTCGTATGTGAAAGGAGCTTTCAAAGGCGGTCTTGAAAAACGCATTAGGCCCTATATAGATGGAAGGAGGGAGTACTCATCATAATCAGTACTCCCTCCGTCTAGGTGAGCAAGTCATCTTAGATTGTGCACTGTGACCAAGGAGGAGGGGAAAACGAGAGATCTTGATGTTTATTTGCTAATTAATAGCATTGCATGTAATGAACTAACCACTGCATGTCGTGTTTGGTAGTCTCAATTCATTAAAAGCATGCACAGCCACATCTCCTATTGGTTGATATGTCAAGAAACAAGAAACGAGGTAGAAGTTAATGCACCGTGCCTAAGTGTTTTGGGAGTATTGTAGATATTGATATTTTTAGTATAAATTTGGTCGTGGGATTTCATTGATGCATGTCAAAGCATTGACAGGTCTGCTATGCGTGACCTGAAGATGACAGCGTTGAGCATCTCGAAGTTGATCAACAATCTTCAATTGTCAAAGATTAGCCATTCGGGCAATAAGGTGGCACACTTAATCGCTAAGTATATCTTTGACAATATATTAGAATGTATTCTTGTAAATAATGTACCGCCCTGTGTGGTGAATATTGTATCGAATGAGTGTACTGGTGTGGCTGGTTAATTAATATAAGTGGTGTTCAAAAAAAGTATAAATTTGGTCAAACACTTTGCAAACGGTTGACGGGAGTAAAAAGGACCAGAGGGAGTATCATGCATGCGGAGTAGGCAAAAAAAATTGCTTGTCTAAAAAAGGCAAAAAAAATTGCTCATTTGTAGCCGGTCGAAGTCTCAAAGGGCGCGACCGCGCGAGGGAGGCGAAGGTCGTGGGAGGCACGACGTTTGACGGAATTAAGTGAAGTTACATCCACGTGCCGGCATGGCGTGCGAACAGGAAGAAGCTATACCGTCAGGCCTACGATATGGGTCTAGTAGAAATGACATCTAGTGGGTCCCGCATAGTTCTCGAGAACTCTTTGGGGGCTTGCAGCCGTTTATCCACCAGGCAAGCCAGCAACCCCACGCCGTTCGCATGCCCTACTCGTCCCCGTCTTCTACCTTACAACAGTTCACTCCCAGTCGTCCTGTACTTCCATATTAGTTTGCTCCCAGTTTTTTTTGCGGGGTACAACAGTTCAACTTCTCCTAACCCTCCTCCAAAATCCATGGCCTCCCAAATCTCCATGGTCGCCGCTGAGTACCAGGTTAGAGCCATCACCGGCGGTCAGTTCATCGTCATCTACACACGTGGATCCGAGACGGGGAAAGCATGGCTTGCTCGCTTCCTACGCATGTTCAACAGTTCAACGGATGAATGGGTCGCTGGGCTAGATGTTGAGTACACCATGGTCCTGGGACGAGAGAAGGATCTAAAGGACGAAGAGAGGAAGAAGCCCGCCGTGATCCAGGTTTGCGTACATAACGTTTGCTTGGTCTACCACATATGCCATGCCGACGTTGAGTTCTAGGATTTTAAGAACTTCCTCAAGGACAAAAGAGTGAAATTCGTTACTGTAGGCTTTAAGAACGACAGTGACATCCTGCGTCGGATAGGTCTCATTGTAGGCCAGCCCTTCGATCTCCAGAAGCCAAGCCTGGTGTCCTCCTCTCAACCTTCAATGCTGACCCTGGCAGCAGCCATGATTGATCCTTCGTACGCTAAACTGAAGAAACCTCCTCACGAGTTTCATCATGCATGGGAGTCGAAGACATTAGATGAAGATCACATCCTATACGCAGCAATGGATTCCTACCTTTGTTTAAATATCTACAAGGGTTGGATGAAGAACCTGAGCCCAGTGTCCGGTTCAAGCAAAGAAGCATCGGCGAAGAGGAAGAGGAAGAGGGACGAGGACGAAGTCGAGGACGTGGACTCGGACTCCAAGTAGGTGGCAGTGCCATCGCTCATGCTGGTTCTACTGCAGTGTCAAGCAGACTAGTTGCTTATTAGTTTATTTTCAAGGGTGTGTTGTACTGAGGCCCCAGCAGAACTATGTTTATGTTCTTTCTCGTTATTTGAACTCTTTAGTACATACAGTAGTACTAGTACTATGTCTTACTACTGTTCTTCTTGCAGTTGGTACTACTGCTTGTATCTTCGTTTTCCTACTATACTTAATACGTTCGTACTAGTAGTATAATTTGGGTCAGTCAATTTGTGAAAGAAGTTCGACGGAGCAAAGGAAGAAGACGTCACAAGAGGTGGAAGAAGCCCTTCTAGCCATCCATGTTGCATCAAATGGCTCACATGAGTCGACTGACCCAAATTGCTCCTTCAGATTGCAGGATCCACGTGGCATTCAAGGTCTCGAAGGTAGATTCCGCATCCGCACCCGGTTTGCGGGCTCGACGCGCGCGCGACCGGCTTCCGCCGTGACAGCCACCATGCGCGCCTCCTCCGCGCGGGCGGAGACGACAATGACACGCTAGTTCCTCCTCACCGACGTGCGGGAGCACGCGCTCGTCCTCCTCTTCGTACGCTGCATGCATAGACGCGGCTCCACCAGCTGCTCGCATGCTTGGCAGCGCGGCGGCATCGCGAGGAGGGACTGCAGACGACGTGAGCGGGCGAGCCTTCGGCCTCATGGCACAGGGATGTCAGCGACACGGCGGTGATGGGCGAGAAATTGTTGGCCGGAGCAGGCGGGCGCCGGCATGCGCAACGGTGGCGGCATATTGATGAGTGCGCGTGTGGGAGCTTACTTTAGTTTTATATATAAGGTTGGTCAAACTTAAAAGAAAACCGTACTAGTACACGTAAACATTAGACTTAGGCAGCGCTTTTATTAGTTACTAGCTTATGTTCTTGCCCATTGTGACCAGCCTTAGTACCACGACCACGATACGGAATCCTGTGCAAGCGCGTGAACCGTGGCCGCGCGGTCGATCGAACAGTGCGTCACCGTGTCGCGCTTGAAGGACATCCACCGAACCTTTTTGTGTGTGTGAAAACAATCCTCGAATATTACTCCACTTTTTTTCCTATGAAAGTTCTTGACGCTGCAATATTTCCATATATTTCAATTTAGCTCCAGTTCGTGTTTATTTGGATTTGGATGTTTTAGGTGCGCCCTAGTTTTTTTTAATACGGATTTTGTGTCTGTGACTGAGAGAGAACGTGTGTATGTGTCCATATGTGTGTTGTGGCGGAAGGGCAATGTGGAGACAGTGTGCGTGTGATACAGACATAGAGAGGCATGAATGTGCAAATGATCGTGCATGAGTGAGACATAGACAGATGCCGATACGTTGTGTATACATGAGAGAACGGTCTTCTAGTATACTTGTGTGTGTGTGTTGTTGGGATCTACAATAGGGTGCGTCGACTGCAAATTAAAATTGCTACGCGCAGAACAACCAAGAACATGCTACGGGAGATGGATCACAGTTCGTTACCACTAGACGCACAGTGCCATGCAGCGGAAGAAGAGTTGGGGCAGCGCTTCCGCGTGGATCGTCTCCTCCTCGTCTGATCTCCCTCGTACAACCAGTGGTCGGTTCCCACGTACAGGTTCGCCGGAGCGGTGCAAGTGCACCGCCTCTAACGGTATCCATGCGTGCAGGAGGAACATCGTGCGGCGGATTGCTAGGTCCAATCACACAACCGGCGGTGAGTGGAGGTGTCTATTCGCAACACATGCAAACCCTAGTGACAGCACCGAAGTGATCAGCCGCACGGACCCTAAAGCCCATAAGTCTACTCGGCCACAATACGAATACAGTTCGGATCACATCCGACCAGTGTCCTCGGATCCAAACTCATAGGTTCCTTCCCTTAAGCGCGCGACCCCTTAGGTTCAAGTCGGCTTGGTCGCAGTTCGGATCACCTCCGAACTGCACAGTTGGTAGCGGCCTCTAGCAAGGCATGCCGAATCCCAAGCAGACTATGAAGCTGGTTAGCGAACCTGTACATCACACTTCCATTCCTTTTGCCACACGATATATGTTGTCGAGCTCAAGGCGAGTCTGTCATCCTTATGCTAGCCCGACATCTTTCTTGTTCCAGTGATGCCGACCACTATCCGGATTATCTCATAATCCTTGTCGCATGGCCATGCTTATCCTTGGTCGGACCACACGAGGGGCCCAGAGTATATCTCTCCTAGTCGAAGGGGTAAATCCCATATTGCTCGACCATGTCTCGCAGCATGGGTCTGGACAAGCCTGAAACCTACCTTTGTAACTACCCAGTCACGGAGTAGCATTTGGTCGGCCCAAAGCAAGTCTTACACCATCCCGAGTACATGCGTCAGCTCAGATCTTAGGACATAGAACATATGTTGTACTAGAGACTCACAGATGACATATCGCTGCGTCTCATAGTTGGGTTTGTCCGACTTGGACCTTATCTCGACTCGGATCCGACTACATCGAATCTGACCAGATCCTTCCAAGTCCATATTATCTGGTTAGCATCCAATGCTCCATGGCTAGTGAGACCAAGCCATCGACCGTGTCATATGCTAGTCTAGTTGGCTGCGCATCCACACAGCCCTTTCGACTAGGAGAGAGAGGGAGAGTACAATGCATAGTCCCATAAACAAGTCACGTACTTGCTGATACACATTATTGATAATGTCCAAGGACTATCTTTATTCATAAACACATAGGAAATATCATCATACATGATTGCCTCTAGGGCATATCTCCAACATTTGTGTGTGTGTGAGGGAGAGAGAGACAGAGAGAGGAGCATCCGTAACACAACAACCATCTCTCTTGATTCGTCCGTCCCTCGCATGGTCGCATGCAACACATGCATCAACGCGCACATTTTGACACCCTCACCAGGCCCCTGCCCACCTCAAGGCCCGCACAATCTCTTCGTGAATACCCATTTCTCTCCTTAGGTTTGTTTTCTCTCAATATCTGACACACACACACACACAGAGAGAGACACACGCAGCACAACACACACACACACACACACACACACTCCCCCAAGCACACAATTCATCCCCATCCAAGGTTATACGGCGACCACTCTCGCTTGTGCTTCTTTGCACCCCAACATGCACAACACCTCAATCTCCAAAGAGGGCAACGAGCAGATCGAAGACGGCGACCACACCGCGCTAGAGAATGCGGGGTCATTTGGAAGCAGGGTGATGTGACGACGGCTGACTGACTCCTCCCCCACCCTCTCTCTCTTGCACAAAATTACCAATCACTCTCTCCCCCGCACAAAATTGTCAATCCCTCAACCCACGAGATCCTTCCCCTCTCGTCCATGTTTTTCCTGCTCTCTCATCAAACATGTTGTCTCTTCTCCTTCCACGTATACAGAATCCAGATGCACATGCATCTGATGTATATTACATGTATGCATCTTTCTCACAGACCTAACTTCTTCCTCTCTCTTTCTCTCTCTCTCTCTCTCTGTGTGTGTGTGTGTGTGTCTCTTTAGGTTTGTCTCCTACTCTCTCATCCACATACATACAATCTTTCCCGCCCTATCTGCTCCATCTTCAAAAGCTCTCTCTGCACGTTTCATTCACACGTTGGGATATGTCAAAATGTTGCCTCTATAATGGTTGATGTAGAGTTATGGTTATTATTGTTGCATCCTACAAAGTAATAACTATGAAATGCATTTAGATTCTCATTTGACTGGGATTATGTGAGTTTGAGCATGTTGTGAAGTACTATAGACCTTGTATACATCTTGGGATTCGACAATGATTGTAACTATTGAATTGTATAGACCATTACATTCGAAGTCAATAGCCTAATATATTTATTTCACAATTTCAACAAATGATTAGTTCACTACAAACTAAGAAAACAAATGTGTACTCCCTCCGTTTTTATTTAAGTCTGCGTGTTAGCATTGGTCAAAGTCAAGTTTTGTAAACTCTCAGAAAGCTTATAACAAAAAATATTAACATATACAATAACAAATAAATATCATTAGATTCATTATTGAATGTACTTTCACATCATACATATTTGTTATGGTAAATGTTTATATTTTTCTATGAACTTGGTCAAACTTTAGGGGTCAAACCTAATATGCCGAGTTTACTACTACTACTCGCTAGTTGCTTAGCCGAATCACTCAACACGCCATACGGGGAATCCAGTGTCACAAAATTTTGAGGTCGACGGGAAAATCTCCCGCGACCCTAATTCAAGCAGTGAGAAGTTACCATCATAGCCATCAGAACAGGCCTACGGATGACGCTTGGTAGGGGGCTGTTTTCGTAACTTCAGGTTCACCCTACCCAGCCAACCCCACCCCGGCACCCAAAGTAGTACACCTGAATACTCCCCAATTTCTATCCCCACCGCAAAATAGACTTCTCCACGGCACCGCAGCCTTCATGCTCCTCCCCTTTACATCGGCGCACTCATCCACCGCAGCGCATCTGCCTCATCGACGACCTCGTACGCCGCACTGGAGCCGGTCCACCATCATCGTCGTACACAGAGCCTCTTCCCCGGCATCGTCTTCCATGGTCTCGGATCTGCTTCCCGGAAGCCGACGCCAAGCGCAGAAGTACCATCGTCATGGACAATGAACTGACTCCTGTTGCCGACCATGACTCACAGAGGCCGCCGCGACCATCGTTCTCC
The DNA here is from genome assembly GCF_003073215.2 of Triticum urartu. Taxonomy (NCBI): domain Eukaryota; kingdom Viridiplantae; phylum Streptophyta; class Magnoliopsida; order Poales; family Poaceae; genus Triticum; species Triticum urartu. Next base: position 466,340,307 of record NC_053023.1, read on the forward strand.
TCCTCGATTGGTAATGTGTGTATAGAATTACTTAGTAGTACATGTGCAGTTCCAATTTTGTTCATACCTACCCTTCAAATTTCCTGTGTGCTATTGTTCTCGTAAAAGTAATTGGTTATAGCCTCCATTGTCCAACAGAATTTCAGCTTGTAATTGTGCGTCGCTCCTGTATCGCGCTGTGCTTGGGTAGGTTTTTCATCTGCAACCAGTAGTGTGTCAAAGGATGGAAAGGTTTTTAGAACTAGCAAAATGCCCATGCGTTGCACGCATCAAGATGCATTTGTATGAGTAGTTTATCTTGTTGGAGATGCTCTAACATGGCAGACGAGTGCTTTAATGTTGCCCACAAGATGCGCGAGTATTACTATTAGTATATTTTTCTTGCCATGTGGAGATTTTAAAACCACGAGTGCGAACATGTAGAGGAGCAATGAAGACCAAACACGGGATATTCGGGACATCTTCAAGGAGTGTGGCAAGTTAAAGAGGAGCTGCACTGAACCTGTAAAACGAGCTTTGGTAAGTAACACCCTTTCAATTACTTTCGTGTAGCCTCATGTTCTTCGATGTGTATATGTTGTAGTTTCTGTTTCTCTTAAGAGTGGTGTTCTTCAATGTGTAATAAGAAGAGTCTTAATCATACTAATGCTTTCGTTTTTAGCTTGATGTAGGAAGTGGGTGTTCTCACCTTGTAGTCTGTTTTTATTTATTTATTCCTTTTGAATTCACTTCTCCGTGTTCTGTTTATCTGGCTTCTACTAAATGGATCTAGGTTGCTCTGAGTATTGATCTAAAAAAGAAGTAACTTCATGTCAGGATGCAGTTCCTGCGAGGAGGGAAGTATGGTCAACCTCGAGACCATGTTTCCAAAATGAGGCTGGATTACACACAAGGTGTCAGTTCCCTAATGATGCTTGATTAGCCACAAGGTGCAAATTCGTAGATGATGCTGGATTACACACAAGCCAGGTGGAGTCGTCAGCTGTTCGTGTGCTCGTGGCATTAGTGAAGGCTGAAAGAAAGCGTGCAGCAGCCCTTGAGAATGTAGCTGAGTTCCTGAAGAAGCGAAAAGAGCAATCAGATGCTCTCTTCACCCAAGCCAAAGAAGAGATGGAAGAAGCTAGAAATAAGCTAGCATAGGCAGAGCAGGCTAGGCGTCTCCTGTTATCTAAAAGTGTTGTCAATACAAAATTTCCTTCATAATAGCTCGGTTAAAATGTTTATCCAGTCAACATGCCTGTTGTGATGTCCGTACATCTACTGATGTGGCACAAAATGTTTTTTCGGGTCATGTAATAACAGCAATTACTTTCCAAACAATAACAGACGAAGCATTGGACATGGTATAGTTCACGCGCAAGCCCGACATTCCAAGTTCAACTTCCACATCAAACTCATGTTCACAGATATCTGCACATTCATACATAATGTCCACAACGATGATTCACTTGAAAGCCAAAAAAATGTGAGGAGAGTTATAAATAAAGAAAATCCTCTACTAGTTCCTGCTACTAGTGCAAGAACAACAAGTCAAGACCATGTGTAAATTAATTATATTTTAGTCATTTTTTGTGTTCTAAAATGCCTGCCGGCTCGCGGAAGGACGTGTTGCCAGCACACGCACAGATTCAATGAAGGCAGGCGGGGCAGTGTTAAGCTGGTTGCATGCGGTGAGGAGGCGTGCTCAGCTGGGCCTGCAACGTGTGCGGCCCTCTTGGACGGCGCGCCGGTTCAATGCCTGCGCTATGAGAGGTCGTGTCCGTGTCAGAGCAATCACTCCCTCCAGTCCTTTTTTTGTTTGGGTATAACAAAATCTCGTTTCCCATTCACATTTTAGTGGTAGGAGTTGTGCGTGTGTGTCTGTGAGAGAGAGAGGAGATGGTAGTCAGGGTTGTCTGATCGTTAAACAAATGAATAATGTCAGTCTGGGATGGAGACGAAAAGGAGACTGCAACAAATGTTGTGTCTACAGGAGAGATAGAGAGAGTAATTTTAGTGGTATGAGTCATATGTAGAGACATTAGGATGTGTGAGAGAATCCCATAGAGAGAAAGACAAAGAGAAAGACGAGTGGAGACTGTGTGTTTGGCGGTGAAAAAGAAAGCTTAGGTACCGAGTGATACCATATAACAGTAGAGACGTGAGACATAATGAAAACCGTTTAATTTATAATGATAGGGAGAGTGTGACACTTCTCAAGGGAGACGTCGAGCGACCATGTTTGCGAGGATAGGAGCAACATGAAGTGAGCGTGCGGGTGAGCTGGAGAAAAGAGAGTGATAGCTACCTGAAGGAGCATGCATGCGAGAGAGATGGGCGTGAAAGGAGTGAACAAAAAAGGGATTCAAATATTTGAATTCGAGATGATGATACATGTAATCCATACTCGAACCAAAATTGATCTATCAAACATGCATACTCATATGAATTCACGCACATCTATGTTATTTAATATGTAGATATTACTGATCCATACATTTTAGTAGAACAAAATTTGGTTAAATTTTTTGGAATTCAACCTTAAGATTTCGAGATCGTTGTATTTGTAAATCATATTATACATATAAACGAGCAGAATTCTTTGTTGTGCTTTTGAAAGTATATATAAAAAATGATGTATATAGAATGTAATTCCAATTGAAAATGGATCCCGCCCGAAAAAAATAGAATACAAACGGGATTCGAATTGAGTTGGCACGGTAAACATGCACTCTACAAAATTTGAATAAAGCGGGGAAAGTCGCAGTAACCGCCCGAAACCAAAATCTGCGAGATGGAAATCACTACTGCCAATCCCTGCCACGCAAAGGCTATATGCTGGATTTCTATAGGTTTTGATAGGGGTAGGTTTGTAATTTCACCCAAACGTGACGTAACCGCCTCTCACCCGGATTCATACACGGTGGGCGCCAAAACACAGTGTGTCCTCGACAGAAATTGACTCCCTCCCCGATTCATATTCATACACGATGGGCGCCAAAAACAAACTCTCATCGGCAAATATTCGGTGTATGCGAGATTACCGTCCTATCCCCAACCGTGTAGTGTTGCTGTGATGTAGTAGAAATGTGAAACGGGGGCTAAGTTTGTAACTTTCCTCACATTTGAGACAAGCGCGCCCTGAATACATGGTGCCCCCCTTCCTCTCTACCTCCCTTTTCCCCATTCGTACTCCGTGGGCGCCAAAACACCCTCTCCACCCCACCCTCCTCCGTCCGCCGCCGTCCGCCACACCATCCACCGCCGTCCTCCTCCACCATGCCAGAGCTGATACCCCGACGCCGCCGTCCATTACAAGAGATCGACCTCTCTCATCCACGGCTTCGGACCGGGATCCTTGTATCCCGTCCTCTCGCTTCATCCCCGCTGTCGTCCACCTTGCCGGCGCCGCTCCTACGACCGTCTCATCCACCGCGCCCCGCCGCCACCGACTACCCTCCTAGATCTGCTTCCACGCCGCCGACAGCCATCGCTACCGCAGCACTGTCAAATTCTCAGCAGATGTGTACACGGCGCCACACCAGAGGCGGTACTCTTTCGTATCTGCTCAACTTATTTATCATAGCAAGAAAATAGATCGCCACTGCTTTACTTTGATTTCTTGTCTTGGTTGTGAAGTTTCCTTTGTCCGGTTTGCACCTTCAGATCCGCCATGGCATGCTCAACACCATACTCGCAATGCGTATGGTTTTCCCCTTTTATATTCCACACTAGTTAAATCATGGTAGACTAAATTTCAAAATTGGGTCAGTCGATTTTTCAGAGCTCGCCGGAGTTCGCCGGTGCGATCGAAGGGGCTCGGGTGGGGACGGTGGTTGTGGGGGGCGGTGGTGGGGCCTCATCGAACGAAGAAAACTCGACGAGGGTGGGGGTGGGGGCGGGGGTGGCGGAGGAACACAGGCGGTGGGGCCGGTTGTTCGGCCGGCAGCCCGTGCGGTGTTCTGTATGGGAAGCACAGTATGTTCCTTGTCAGGAAGGGGACCAGGGACATCTGTAGCCACAGTTGGATCCCACATGGCATACACACAAAAAGTGTGGCAAGATTCCCTTAGGCTTGCCAACTTGTGGCTCTCATTTTGATGAACTAACCTTAGTCAAGTTTGGCAAAAATGTGTGGCAAAGTGTGGCAATGCTAGTCCTAAAAAGAAATAGCCCCTATGATCTGCCTAGTTGTTGTGTGCTCTTTTATCATGGTTTGGCAATAAACTCTCTATACAGTATATTATGAACCTATCATCTACCAGCTATCCTTACTTTTGGAGCCTATCTTTTTGTGTACTTGTGCCAGATTATATAAATGCACGCACCATATTACAGCACACATGAGCTCTCTCATCAGAATGCAGTCATAGCACACAAGTGTTTACAGGGGCGCCCCTATATTAGAATATCATCTGCATTACAAAGATAATCTCACAACTATTTATGTTTTCATGGTTCTCAGATATTATACGCAATTGCAGTGAATATCAGAATCCGCGCATCAGAATATTGTGGAACACTGCAATGACTTACAAAATTGGCAGCAAGGCATTGAGTGCCATTCTGGAAGCAATGAAACTCGTACGCTCCCCGCCTGTTGATTCTTGTTCAGAATATCATCCTGATGACTATTCTAACCTTGAGGAGTCAAAGGCAGATGGCCTGTCCTGTTCACCCATCAAGGTGCCTGTTCTAACTTGGCAAGGTTTTATTGATTGCGCGTATCTTGCATATGTTGTCTTGCATTTCTTCTACTTTGTTGCACCGCCATCTGCTTAGTTTACTCATCATATATGTCGAGATGCCATGCCCATCCATTATCAATACATATTCCATCTGTCATCATAACATGTTTTTCCACTGAAATGATGTTCTTGTGCATCAGACATCAAAAAGGAAGAGGGTGATTGCCGAACCTGAAGGAGCACCAGCAAAGTCCTAGAAAAACGTGGTGGTGCCGGAGAAATCAGACAGCACCCCACTTATATTGGCTGTACAACTAGTGACACAAAACGTAGGACCGACTCCAGCAGACTGTACCCATACTTCACTGGCCACACCACTAGCCCCACCACACAGGACCTGCACTCCAGCAAAAGGTATACCGATTTCATTTGCCATAGCACCAGCTGTACCACAGAAAAATCCCACTCCAGCAAAAAGTACAGCAAGTCCACCGGCTGAAGACCTATCCCAACTGTAGAGACGACCAATTCCTGCAGATTGGAACCCCATTCCATTTATTCCCAGTTTAAAAGACAATGCTTTCAATGTTGTTAGGGACTATGTGCATATATTCCCATCATGGGAAGATTATTGTGAAGACAAACACCATTTTCACATCTTCCTGTCCAACTTACGTGTAAGTGCTATTATTCATGGCTACTATTGTCCTGTTTTCTGCTGATTAAACACATCAATGATTTACATTACATTGTTGTAACTAGGCGAGGGTCAATCTGGATAGTCATGACGAGCAAAGCTTGCTTTTGCTTTTCAAGGAAGCATTGCAGCAGTATCGGTGTTACCTGAGGAAATCACACTTTGATGGCAAGTCTATAAACGAATTTCCGGTGAAGTCTCCTGTGCTAAATTTAGAACACATTGAATGGAAAAACCTTGTTATGCACTGGTCTCGTTCCCAGGATGAGGTACTGTCTATGAAATCACATGACAATTTGAACTTCTACTTTTCCGCATGTGCCTTACAGATCTTTTTTGTCAGAAATTTGCTCGAAGAAGAATTCCAGTTTGACAAGAACGACAGGATATCACAAATATGCTGCCCGCTGCTTTGCTCTTGTTAGTACCTGTTGTCCTGTATCACTGTACTTGCATACATACCTGGTTCTTTATGTGACAGCAGTATGCATGATAGCTTGCTTATCAATTGTTCGCTCCAAATTATCTGATCTGTATGAATGGTTACATTAGTGTAGAATATATCCAATGCCAATGTTTTTTTAGCTCTGCATTGTTCTTGTAAGTACATGTTGTCCTTTATCAGTGTACTTATAATGACAGGTAGTTGTTCATGTACCATCACTCTGCAGCTTATTTTCCTTTGCCCTCCATTTTCTATGCATCAGATCTATATTTACTCTTACCATAAGGTTGGTACTGAAGAAGTTTAGCTGTGCATTGCTCTTGGCTGTACCTTTTGCCTGTATCACTGCACTTACATTTATAGCTGCTTGGTTATGTAGAATCACTCTTCATCTTATTTTAAATATTCTCCATTTTTTCGTATATTATCACATCTATATTTACTCTTAACAAAATGTAGAATAAAGGCAATGCTTTTGAAGACGATTCTGTGGTAAACTTCTTGAATTGCCCCCCATCAGCATGGACAAGGCCTTTATAGAGCCGGTCTTCACCAATAATGTAAGTTTGTCCATCTCAAGCCTTCAAACTTTGTTGTATATATTTGGTTAGGCATGACTGCAACAGCTGTTTATTTTTGGTGTTTTCATCAAATTGCTTGTTTAAAGTTTATTATATGTAGTTCATAAACAAAAGTTCGTCCTTTCTCAATTTAAGTTTTCAGTTGTACAAACCAAGTTCCTTCTTCATACCATGTAAATTAAACTATACAGAGCAAGTGATCTTCTTTTGCACTGCATGTATGCTTCGGTTCTTCATCTGTAATCCAGTGTTGTGGTGAACCTACCCACTACAGCATAATGTCATATTCTGCAATGTCTTAACTATGAAAAATGTCATATCATTCTACTATTATTAAAACCGTCTCTTTATTTGCCAATCTGAAATGGTATAATTTGACAGCACACTAACCATTGATACTTATGAGTTCTTGATCTGTAATCCAGTGGTGTCGTGAAGCTGCCAACTCCTTCACAATGTCATTTCCTGCCATGTCTTGACCTGAATAATACCATATTGTGTTGATGCAAATTTAAACTGTGTCACTTTATTCGTCAGTAAGAAATGTGATGAATTGTCAGCACTGATACTTTTATGTGCAAAACCTGTCATCTGTCTGCTTGTTTATCTTTCAGAGTGAGGAAGATATAAGCGTTGAACAAGCGCAGTCTCATCATCTTGCTCAGCTTCTTGCGCTGCAGCTCCCAGCAGGGCTAATGTTTCTTGAACTCTATTGAAGTGCTGTCGGTTTTGTATATTATTTTGTCGGCGTGTTTATTTGCACAGGTGGCGATCTTTGATGCCCACTGTATGTAATCTGATGTATGCTTGTGCTTTATTATCATAGTGGCGAACTTTGATGCCCAGTGGATGTTATATGTCGTAATTTCTTTATTGTATAGTATAGGTTTTTTCTTTTTCACGATGTTGCAGTTAACTGTATATATATCCTGTCTTCGCAGTAAACCGGCCAAACCGTAAAATTATGGTACATAATCGGGCCGTCATGCAATCACGATGTAGGTTGGGCCTAAAACGTGTCGATCAGCTCATGGGCCGGCAGCAGCCCGAAATGTACCCCGGCCCATGATTGTGCAAATCAAATCACGGGCTTTTAACAGGCCGAAAAATTGTCTCGGTCCTTGTTTGGACCAATCAGATATCGGCTGTGAGCAGGCCAGATGCAAACCGGGCCGTAGTTAGGCCCAACTATATGACGGGCTTTTTACAGGCTGAAATTAATATAGGGCCGAAATGTTAAGCGGACCCTTAACAGGCCAAAACTAATATCAGCCCGAATTACTAAGTGGGCCTTTAGCAAGTGGGCCCAAAAGCATAGTGTCCAGTTGACGGGTCGAATCTGATATGGGCCATAATTAGGCCCAAAACCTCTTAAAGGGCCGGACCTGATCTGGGCCGTAATTTGGCCCAAAACGTGGTAGGCTTTTAACGGGCCGGATCTCATATGGGCCACTATTAGGCCCGGAGCATGGCAGGCCATTAATAGACCATATCAAATATGGGCCGACATTTGGCCCAAAACATGGCAGTCAGTTAACGGGCCGGCCTACTAGGGTCCCCAAAATCATGTGGGCCTACAGCTGGGCCGGCCCATTAATGTCGGTGAAATCTCGTGGGCCTTTAGCTGGGCCGGCCCATTATGATCCGCAAGAATTTTGTGGGCCTTTACCTGGGTCGGCCTATTATGGCACACAAAAATCTTGTGGGCCTTTACCTGGGCCGGCCCATTATGGCCCGCGATATCTTGCGGCCTTTAGCTGGGCCAGCCCATTATGGTCCGCAAAATCTCGTGGGCCTTTAGCTGGGCCGGCCCATTATGGTCCGCAAAATCTTGTGGGCCTTTAGTTGGGCCGGCCCATTTAAACTTGTTGGGCCGTGCCACATGTTGACGTATCATAGGCGCCTTCTGTCCAGTGAGTGGATGACATCTGTCCCGACGATGAGCCGACACGTGTTTCCTCTAGCCAATGATGATTTTACATGTGGAAAATCCCCATTGGTCGGGGCTGTTAACGGGTTATCGGATCCAAAACCCGACCCGATAGCTTACGGCGTTCCGTTACGGTGGATGCCACGTGTCGGTCACCCTTGACGAAAGCACTTCTGTGACGCGCGATTTATTGGCATGGAATTGGACACTTCCGTGATGATAATTTTGGTAATGTCATGTAACACTTCTACGACAGCACAGGTATGACTATCTTGATTCTGTCATAAATTTTTCATGGATGTACATGCATGACAAAAAAAGCGACCTATTGTGACAAACATGTATCATCACGGAAGTGTATTTTTTGTAGTGCTATAGGTGGGGAGAGTATGAGTCTCATTGCATCCAGAATGGCACTCAATGCCTTGGGGCCAATTTTGTAAGTCGTTGAAGTGTTCCACAATATTCTTCTGATGCGCGGATTCTGGTATTCACTGTAATTACGTATAATATCTGAGAACCATGAAAATATAAATAGTAGTGAGATTATCTTGGTAATGCAGAGGATATTCCAATATTGGGGCACCCCTATTACCCTTGCGTGCTATCACTGGATTCTGATGAGAGAGCTCATGTGTGCTGTAATATGGTCTGTGCATTAATATAATCTGGCACAAGTACACAAAAAAATGGGCTCCAGAAGTAAAGATAGTTCACAGATGATAGGTTCATAATATACTATATGGAGAGTTTATTGCCAAATCATGATAACAAGAGCACACAACAACTAGGCAGATCGTAGTGTACATAAAAGGGGTACACCATAACCACGATATATAAATTGGGAAAGTGGAACTGGCTGGAGAATACGGTGTTGTATTGCCGCTACTAATTGAAATCCCATCGGTCACGTATAGGCCAGCTCTATTAGCTGTTGACTGCAGATGTCCCTGCTCCCCTTCCTGACAAGGAAGATACTGTACGTGCTAAATACAGAATAACAAAAGAGGAACATGTTATAGAACAAAAGAGGAAGCATATTCTTGAGGTTCTGCTTCATTGCATACAACGTTGGCTACCCACTCATGATGAATCACAACGCCCAAATAAATGCAATTCCATGCTGCCTCTCTATATGTGGCCACATGCATTTGGAAAATCAAGTGGGAGCATTACTTGACCAATTAAATGTGTGTCTGTTAACTAATATCAGTATCATATCACAATTCATATTTGAAGAAGTAAGCTTTGGACTTATGATTGGTGTGTTGTTTAGCTTCAAGAGTGGACTGCTGCTAGTGCGACACAAAGTAGCTACACAGATCATAGTGTAGATATAACGGGAAAACCGTAAGCATCAGGCGTAAAATCAGCAAAGTGGAACTTGCTGGAATATATGTGCTAGTATTGCCGGTACGGCTAGAAATGCTTCGGATACCAGCTCTCTTCAACTGAAGGTGTGGTACTGTTCATATCAGTGTAACTCTCAAAGGCGACACAGCTCCCCGCATTTCCTTGCTAATCTTGTAGGATTCAAGTGGGCAGGCCACTACAGATCCTATTCCTATGTTTACAAAATCCTACGAATCAAAGAGGCTCGAAGAGTTCGAAGTGTCCATCACAACCGACCGTATAGACCTCTACAATGCCAATGTCCCTGCTCATCTTCACTACAAGGAACATATTATACTACTATCATACTCCCTCCATTCCAAAATATAAGTCTTTGTAGAGATTTCCATTATGGATCACATAAAATGTATACATATACATTTTAGAGTGTAGATTCACTCATTTTGCTCCATATGTAGTCCATGGTGGAATCTATACAAAGACTTGTATCTAGGAACGAAGAGAGTACTTATTAAAGAAGAACGGAAGAGGAACATGCTAAAGAAGAGCAAGCAGATTTTGGATAATAAAATGTTCATTGCGCAATGCCCACACATGATGAACCAGAGCACATTAAGAATGCAACTCCCTGCTGTCTCTCTATATGTGGTGCACGTGCTTTTCGAAAGTAAAGTAGGAACATTAGCTGACCAATTAAACGTTATCTGTTTTAGTAATATCAGCATCATATCAGATTCGTATTTGAGCAACAAGTTTGGAATTATGAGTGGCATGTTGTTTAGTTTGATGGATTCAGGAGCAGTGCTAAGCAGGTACGATGATGGTACTGAATATAAAGGCATGTATGCATGCAAGTCGCGTGACTTTTGTCATTTGGGTCTGTCGACCATTTCAGGCTGTTCGACGAAGATCCTACGTCTCCTAACCCTTCTTCTTCCTCGTCTCTGATTCTTCCAATACACAACACCGCACGGGCCGCCGGCCGAAACACCGTCCCCACCCGAATCACCGTCCCCACCGCCTGTGTTACTCTGCCACCCCACCCGCGTCGAGTTTTCTTCGTTCAGCGAGGCCCCACCACCCCCCCCCCCAACCACCGTCCCCACCCCAGCCCCTTCCTTCGCACCGCCGAACTCGGGCGAGCTCTCAAAAATCGACTGACCCAATTTTGAAATTTAGTCTACTATCATTAAACTAGTGTGGAATATAAAAGGGGAAAACAATAAGCATTGCGAGTATAGTCTTGAGCGTGCCATGGAGGATCTGAAGGTGCAAACCGGACAAAGGCAATTTCGCAACCAATGTTTGCTTTCAACTAACAAGTAAGTGATGGACAAGAAATCAGAGTAAAGCAGTGGCGATCTATTTTCTTGTTGCGATAAATAAGTTGAGCAGATACGAAAGAGTACCACCTCTAGTGCGGCGCCATGTATGTATCTGCTGAGAATTTGATGATACTGCGTTAGCGATGGATGTCCGCAGCGTGGAAATAGATCTAGGAGGGTAGACGGTGGCGGCGGGGCACGATGGAAGAGTGATACGTCTCCCTTGTATCTATAATTTTTGATTGTTCCATGCCAATATTATTCATCTTTCATATACTTTTGGCAACTTTTTATACTATTTTTGGGACTAACATATTGATCCAGTGCCCAGTGCCAGTTCCTGTTTGTTGCATATTTTTTGTTTCGTAGAATATCCATATCAAACGGAGTCCAAACGGGATAAAAACTGATGGAGATTTTTTTGGAATATATATGATTTTTGGGAAGAAAAATCCACGCGAGACGGTGCCCGAGGGAGGCACGAGGCAGGGGGCGCGCCCCACCCCCCTGGGCGCGCCCCTGACCCTCGTGGCCACCCCGTAAGGCGGTTGGTGCCCTTCTTTCCCCGTCAGAAAGCTAATATCCGGATAGAGATCATGTTAAAATTTTAGCCCAATCAGAGTTACGGATCTCCAGGAATTTAAGAAACGGTGAAAGGGTAGAATCTGAGAACGCAGAAATATAGAGAGACAGAGAGACTGATCCAATCTTGGAGGGGCTATTGCCCCTCCCACGCCATGGAGGCCATGGACCAGAGGGGAAACCCTTCTTCCATCTAGGGAGGAGGTCAAGGAAGAAGAAGAAGGAGGGGGTCTCTCTCCCCCTCGCTTCCGGTGGCACCGGAGTGCCACCGGGGGCCATCATCATCACCGCAATCTTCACCAACAACTTCACCGCCATCATCACCAACTCTTCCCCCCTTTATGCAGCGGTTTAACCTCTCTCTTACCCGCTGTAATCTCTACTTAAACATGGTGCTCAACGCTATATTTTATTTCCCAATGATGTATGGCTATCCTATGATGTTTGAGTAGATCCGTTTTGTCCTATGGGTTATTTGATGATCGTGATTGGTTTTGAGTTGCATGTTTTATTATTGGTGATGTCCTATGGTGCTCTCCATGTCGCGCAAGCGTGAGGGATTCCCACTGTATGGTGAACAATATGTTCATGATTTGCTTATGGTGGGTGGTGTGAGTGACAGAAGCACAGACCAGAGTATGTAGGTTGTTTGCGTATGGGATAAAGAGGACTTGATACTTTAATGCTATGGTTGGGTTTTACCTTAATGATCTTTAGTAGTTGCGGATGCTTGCTAGAGTTCCAATCATAAGTTCATATGATCCAAGTAGAGAAAGTATGTTAGCTTATGCCTCTCCCTCAAATAAAATTGCAATAATGATTACCGGTCTAGTTATTGATTGCCTAGGGACAAATAATTTTCTCGTAATAAAAAGATCTTTACTAAAACTAACTTAGTTGTATAATTATCTAAACAGCCCCTACTTTTTATTTACATGCTCTTTATTATATTGCAAACCTATCCAACAACACCTACAAAGTACTTCTAGTTCCATACTTGTTCCAGGTAAAGCGAACATCAAGCGTGCGTAGAGTTGTATCGGTGGTCGATAGAACTTGAGGGAATATTTGTTCTGCCTTTAGCTCCTCGTTGGGTTCGACACTCTTACTTATCGAAAACTGTTGTGATCTCCTATACTTGTGGGTTATCAAGACCTTTTTCTGGCGCCGTTGCCGGGGAGCAATAGCGTGGGCTGAATATTCTCGTTAGTGCTTGTTTGCTTTATCACTAAGTAGTTTTTATTTGTTGTTCTTAGTTGTTCTTTATCTTTAGTTATGGATATGGAACACGAAATACCAAAAAATTTAGGTGTACTTGCTGCTCATGGAGATGAGGAACCTCCTAAAACCCTCGATGCTCATTATGTGACAGATATTATGTACTACTTTGATAATCTAGAGAAAACCCCATTCAATTTGGCAATGTCAGACATGTTGGATCAACGTGAATGCTTTAGGGATTATCGCTTGACTCAAAAAGGGAAACTATTATGGGATCAAATTTATATGTTGAAATGGTATGCTAGGCAACTATGCTTGAGATATGATTATAGTTGTTGCTCTAGGATGACGGCTCCACACCTTCCCTTTTTATGCAAATTTAATGATAATGAAACTTTGGCATCTTATGCTAGAGGTATATATGACTACTATGATGTGGAACAAATAGAAGAATTTGTTGCTTTTATGGGTGCTTATGAAATTGAATCTATGTTCAAAGAATGTGAAAATCTTTATGATGTTGTCTACAGACCTGAAAATTTAGCTATCCTTAAATATTGTTATGAGAATTATGAATACAATTCCGATACTGATGCGTTTATTGTGAAAGTCTCCGCTGCCAAGAAGAGACTAATATTTTGCAGGAGTCTATGGAAGAAGAAATTGATGAAACTGTGAGCTCATTGGATGAAAAAGATGAGGAGGAGAGCGAAGAACAAAAGGAGCAAGAGCGGATTAGCTACCCGTGCCCACCTTCTAATGAGAGTAACTCTTCAACTCATACATTGTTTAATTTCCCTTCATGCTTACCGAAGGATGATTGCTATGATGATTGTTATGATCTCGTTGATTTTCTTGAAATATCCATTTTTGATGATGCTTGCTATGCTTGTGGCCAAGATGCCAATATAAATTATTCTCATGGAGATGAACTTGCTATAGTTTGTTATGTTAAACATGAAATTGTTGCTATTAACCCACGCATGATAGTCCTATTATCTTTTGAATTCTCCCGACTACACTATATCGGAGAAGTTTGCACTTATTAAGGATTATATTGATGGGTTGCGTTTTACTATTACACAAGATGATTTTGATGAATATGATATGCATGTGCTTGCTGCTCCTACTTGCAATTATTATGAGAGAGGAACTACATCTCCACCTCTCTATGTTTCCCACACGAAAAAATTGCAAGAAACTGTTTATACTATGCATTGGCCTTTACTTTGTGTGCATGAATTGTTCTTTTATGACATGCTGATGCATAGGAAGAGAGTTAGACTTTGTTGTTGCATGATATATGTTACTTTGTGCTCACTACTAAATTAAAAATCATTGTTAATTAAAATTGGCTTTGATATACCTTGGGATCCGGGTGGATTCACTACTTGAGCACTATTTGCCTAGCTTAATAGCTTTAAAGAAAGCACTGCCAGGGAGACAACCCGGAAGTTTTAGAGTCATTTATTTCTGTTGAGTGCTTTCATATAGTTTAAAAACAAAAAAATAAAGAGGGGAACCTAAAACTTTTTCAAAAAGAAAAGCGAAAGTGAGAAAGACAAGCATTGTTGAAGTGGGAGCTAGCCTTGAACTTTGCTCATGCTCATGGAAACTTTGTGAATCTTGATTACAGAAACTTTTCAACAAAAATAATTATCCCCTTGTAAAATTCCATTGTATTATAAAATAATGTGGCAAGATTTGCCTTTAGGATGTTTACTTTGCATGTTGGTTTGTACGGTGCAGGACAGAAACTTTGGCTGTAGTGTGAGATTTTACATTTCTTACTGGAAAGTCAAATGGTTCTGATTCCCTTTGCACTATATTTCTATACAAACTTTTTATTTTTCAAAATTTTGGCAGAATGTTTCAAGTATCAGAAGTATGGTGAATGTTCAGATTGTTACTTGTGTGGATGAAGTGTTCGAAGATTGAGGAGGTCTCGATGTGAGAAGAAGGAAGAGAGGCAAGAGCTCAAGCTTGGGGATGCCCGAGGCACCCCAAGTAAATATTCTGTTTCTGATGCATAGTTTGCTTGTTTTGATGAAACTAACGATTTATATCAGTGGATTAAGCCATGGAAAAGTTATATTACAGTAGACAAAATGCAAAAACAAAATATGAATTGGTTTGCAACAGTACTGACAGTAGTGATTTGCTTTATTATACTAACGGATCTTACCGAGTTTTCTGTTGAAGTTTTGTGTGGATGAAGTGTTCGAAGATCGAGGAGGTCTCGATGTGAGAAGAAGGAAGAGAGGCAAGAGCTCAAGCTTGGGGATGCCCGAGGCACCCCAAGTAAATATTCAAGGAGACTCAAGCGTCTAAGCTTGGGGATGCCCCGGAAGGCATCCCCTCTTTCTTCAACAAGTATCGGTATGTTTTCGGATTCGTTTCGTTCATATGATATGTGCAAATCTTGGAGCGTCTTTTGCATTTAGTTTTCACTTTTATTTTATGCACCATGATGGTATGAGATAGTCCTTGGTTGATTTATAGAATGCTATTTGCACTTCACTTATATCTTTTGAGTATGGATTTATAGAATGCTTCATGTGCTTCACTTATATCATTTGAAGTTTGGATAGCCTGTTTCTCATTACATAGAAAACCGCCATTTGTAGAATGCTCTTTTGCTTCACTTATATTTGTTAGAGCGTGGGCATATCTTTTGTAGAAAGAATTAAACTCTCTTGCTTCACTTATATCTATTTAGATAGATGACAGGAATTGGTCATTCACATGGTTAGTCATAAAATCCTACATAAAACTTGTAGATCACTGACTATGATATGTTTGATTCCTTGCAATAGTTTTACGATATAAAGATGGTGATATTAGAGTCATGCTAGTGGGTAGTTGTGGATTAGTAGAAATACTTGTGTTTAGGTTTGTGATTCCCGTAGCATGCACGTATGGTGAACCATTATGTAACAAAGTCGGAGCATGATTTATTTATTGATTGTCTTCCTTATGAGTGGCGGTCGGGGACGAGCGATGGTCTTTTCCTACCAATCTATCCCCCTAGGAGAATGCGCGTAGTACTTTGTTTTGACAGCTAATAGACTTTTGCAATAAGTATGTGAGTTCTTTATGACTAATGTTGAGTCCATGGATTATACGCACTCTCACCCTTCCACCATTGCTAGCCTCTCTAGTATCGTGCAACTTTCGCCGGTACCTTAAACCCACCATATACCTTCCTCAAAACAGCCACCATACCTACCTATCATGGCATTTCCATAGCCATTCCAAGATATATTGCCATGCAACTTCCATCATCATCATATACATGACTTGAGCATTCATTGTCATATTGCTTTGCATGATCGTAACATTGCTAGCATTATGTTTTCATGGCTTGTCCGTTTTTTCATGTCATTGCTACGCTAGATCATTGCACATCCCGGTACACCGTCGGAGGCATCCATATAGAGTCATATCTTTGTTCTAGTATCGAGTTGTAATATTGAGTTGTAAGTAAATAAAAGTGTGATGATCATCATTATTAGAGCATTGCCCCAGTGAGGAAAGGATGATGGAGACTATGATTCCCCCACAAGTCGGGATGAGACTCCGAACGAAAAAATAAACTAAAAGAAAAAAAGAAAAAAAAGAAAAAAAGAGAAAGGCCAAAAAAAGGGAGGCCCAAAAAAACAAAAAATGAGAGAAAAAGAGAGAAGGGGCAATGTTACTATCCTTTTACCACACTTGTGCTTCAGAGTAGCACCATGTTCTTCATATAAACAGACTCTTGAGTTATCACTTTCATATACTAGTGGGAATTTTCATTATAGAACTTGGCTTGTATATTTTGATGATGGGCTTCCTCAAACACCCGAGGACTTCATGAGCAAGAAAGTTGGATGCACACCCACTTAGTTTTCAGTCTAAGCTTTCATACACTTATAGCTCTTAGTGCATCCGTTGCATGGCAATCCCTACTCACTCACATTGATATCTATTGATGGGCATCTCCATAGCCCGTTGATACGCCTAGTTGATGTGAGACTATCTTCTCCTTTTTGTCTTCTCCACAACCACCATTTTATTCCACCTGTAGTGTTATGTCCATGGCTCACGCCCATGTATTGTGTGAAAGTTGAAAAGGTTTGAGAACGTCAAAAGTATGAAACAATTGCTTGGCTTGTCATCGGGGTTGTGCATGATGTGACTATTTTGTGTGGTGAAGATGGAGCATAGCCAGACTATATAAATTTGTAGGGATAACTTTCTTTGGCCATGTTATTTTGAAAAGACATGATTACTTTATTAGTAGACTTGAAGTATTACTGTTTTTATGTCAAATGATAGATAATTGCTTTGAATCACTCGTGTCTTAATATTCATGCCATGATTAAATTATGTGATCAAGATTATGCTAGGTAGCATTCCACATAAAAAATTATCTTTTTTATCATTTACCTACTCGAGGACGAGCAGGAATTAATCTTGGGGATGCTGATATGTCTCCGTCGTATCTATAATTTTTTATTGTTCCATGCCAATATTATTCAACTTTCATATACTTTTGGCAACTTTTAATACTATTTTTGGGACTAACATATTGATCCAGTGCCCAGTGCCAGTTCCTGTTTGTTGCATGTTTTTTGTTTCGCAGAATATCCATATCAAACAGAGTCCAAACGGGATAAAAACAGACGGAGATTTTTATGGAATATATGTGATTTTTGGGAAGAAAAATCCACGCGAGACGGTGCCCGAGGGAGGCACGAGGCAGGTGGGCGCGCCCCTGACCCTCGTGGCCACCCTGTAAGGCAGTTGCTGCCCTTCTTTTTCCGCACAAAAGCTAATATCTGGATAGAGATCGTGTTAAAATTTCAGCCCAATCGGAGTTACGGATCTCCGGGAATTTAAAAAACAGTGAAAGGGTAGAATCTGAGAATGCAGAAACAGAGAGAGACGGAGAGACAGATCCAATCTCGGAGGGGCTCTCGCCCCTCCCACACCATGGAGGCCATGGACCAGAGAGGAAACCCATCTTCCATCTAGGGAGGAGGTTAAGGAAGAAGAAGAAGGATGGGGGCTCTCTCCCCCTCGCTTCCGGTGGCACCGAAGTGCCACCCGGGGCCATCATCATCACCGCAATCTTCACCAACAACTTCACCGCCATCTTCACCAACCCCTCTTTTACCCACTGTAATCTCTACTTAAACATGGTGCTCAACGCTATATATTATTTCCCAATGATGTATGGCTATCCTATGATGTTTGAGTAGATCCGTTTTGTCCTATGGGTTATTTGATGATCGTGATTGGTTTTGAGATGCATGTTTTATTATTGGTGCTATCCTATGGTGCTCTTCGTGCACTACTAGGGAAAACCATATACACAGAACTTTAGCAGTAGCTCAGGTGAAAAAAGCATGCTAGTGCTAAGTAGCAGTAGCACGTCTGTGCAAACCGCGCTGCAGATAAAGTTTTAGCAGTAGCGCGTCTTGTTCTAAACACGTTAATACTAAAATTCCCACAGCTTAGCCGATAGGCTACACATAGTAGTAGCGACCTATATCGAACCGCGCTACTGCTACTTTCTTTGTAGCAGCGCGTTTTAATCTAAACTCGCTACTGCTAAAGGATATAAAATTAAATGGAAAGCAAATAGAAAGGTAATTGAAAATGAAAGAAATAGAATAAGGTGACAGGAAAAAATAAAATGTGAAGAAAACTAAATGAAAAAGGGAGAAAAAGAGAAAGGAGTAGCAGTAGCGTCTATCCCAGAACGTGTTGTAGCTAACGTAGCAGTAGCACGCTTTTTGGAACGCGCTACTGCTACTTCTGACTTAACCACGGGGTTCGTCCTTCCCCATGGCTACTTCCCCCAAATCCAGATCTCCACTCTCGCCGCCGCTGTCGCCCGTCGGCCGCCGCGTGCTCTCCGCACACCCTCTACGCCGCCCCGACCCCAGATTCAACGCCGCCCCCGCCCCCGACCTCAACGCCGCCCCGGACGCCGCCCCCGACCCCAACCTCGACACCGCCATCAGCCGCGCGCCCAAGCCCCGACCCCAACCTCGACGCCGCCTGCCCCTCCCTCATCGCAGGCACCCGAGGTGAGCACGCCTGCTCCTCCCCCTCCCCTACCTCTGCCTAGGGTTTCTTTATATTTTAGTTGCATCAAATAGTTAGGGTTCATGTAAGGGTGGAAACAAATCGGATGCGGATGCGGCTCAAATGAGTTAGGGTTCATGTAAGGGTGGAAACGAATCAAATTTCTAAGATGAATCATAAAACGAGTAAAATTTGACCACTTATTTCACTTTATTGTTAGATAATTGGAATATCCGCTACCACTTTCCACCCCTACCTTCATCAAATTAGATGGTAATTAGGGCAGTAGTTCCTAGGTACTAATTAGTTAGTAAGAACTAGGTACTAATTAGGTACTAGTTTATTTTTATTTATAGTAAGTTTATTTTTAATAAGAACTAGTTGAATTAATAGAACTAGTTAGTAAGAACTTGTTGCTACTTTTTTAGTTAAAGCAATTTTTCCCGCATCGACGTGGACGATGCCTATCCTGCATCCTCGTCATCGAGTCAGCGGAGGACGATACCTTCTTGACCAGATGGGCCATGTCCGGGACTGGGCTCCGCCGGGGTGGTACTGGGAGGCGCTACCTACCGGGGGGCGCAGGTTGGTGAGGAGCCAGCCTGTCGTTGACCCGAACCTTCTTTAGTGGTGGTCGCGTGGGCCAGTGACGGTCCAGAGGCTCGAGGACCCCACGGAGGTGGTGCATCACCGTGTCAGTGAGGAGGACGCGCACGTCCGTCGCTACTTGTTTGCGTTGGAGCACAGGTTCTCCAATACCTGGCAGGTTCTCCAGGGGTCTCACTGGAGCTATGATCCCGTGATGGTTCCTTCTCTGTGGGTGTCCACCGCCCGCGCCGATACCCATCGTGTGCTAAGGTTTTAGTTGTATTAGTGATGTTATATGTATGACACTATTCAGGATGTATTAGTGATTATATTCGATGATGTACAGACGCATGAGATGATTTACCTTTGCTTATTGAATGCATGCTAATTTGAGTCCTATAAGATATTTTGAAATGTATATCTTGTGTTGCTCAAATAGGATATGTGCTTGCCCAAGTGGCCGGTCATGTTTGCAGGTTACACCTCCGAGTGGACTATGTTTTGCCGGAGTGTTGATTCATTTCCGTTCCGGCAAATTTTAGGTGCTCGATATGTCCTATTTTAGCAAAGGTCATGCCGGATTTTTCCGTGAATTTTGGCATGACTTGTGTCAGAATATGTAGGAAATATCGAGTGCCCCGGATTTGTGTGTTGAGTATCCTGGTAGTTGTCTTCGATTGATTTTAATATAATGTTTTAATTATGAACATAGGAAATGTCTGACGACGAAAAGGATTTCAGTATTTGCAAATACTGCAAAGACGAGCGCGGCCTGTGCGATGGAATCTTCCTAGATGATGATAGGCGCTTCAGCATCAAGCTGGACAAGAACTTCGAAGTGGATACAGTAAGTCACAACGACAAGTCTTTTTTCGTAATTAAGCATGACATTTTCTTCATTTGCTTCAACTTATAATTTAAGCATGACAAGTCTTTTTTTTACTATTCTACTAGCGTATCCCCTGCCATGCAAGAGTTTTTGTATTGGATAAGATAGGTTTCAGTTGTACTATTTAGGAAAAGAAAGTTTACTTGAAGACCGAGCATGGTTATATTTTCCATGCAAAATAATACAATTCAGACAACTACACCTATTTTGGATGCAAAACATGGCGAGCACTATGCAAGACTTATGCATTTGAGCCTGATATGGTTATCACCTTTGATATTCGTCCGGAAGATGATATTGAAGGTAATACCGACATCTGGGTCGATGTGCAGACGCCTCCAGTTATACCATTATGTAAGTTTCTCAACCATATTTATGTCTTTGATATTGTTTATTCAAAAATACTTGACAACTAATTTGTATTGTCAGCTTATTTCGGTGAAAGCAAACATGTGCAACGCTTGGTAGACAGGACCTACTACTGTCCCGGGGCTGAACTAAACTGCGAGGAGCTAAGTCATTATGTTTCATGGCTTGAGGATCTTGATACTGTCAAGACAAATTTTCTTCCTGCACTTAGAAATGTTAGTACTGAAAATGTGTGACTAATAGTGTTCGTAATGAACTACGGTCACATCTATTTAGGAAGGATGGTAAGATTTTTACTATTTGTCCTCAGTGCATCTTTTCCATACATTATTTTTTAAGCTAAACTTCATTGCTAAGTATGTTACCATACGATGTTCTTCAACAGGGACTGCCGATGAATGTTGTGCCTTATGGGATCGAGACTAAAGGTACCATGAATATTATTAGCTTATGGACAAGATATCCTACAGATTACTTTAGTGCATTCAAGATTAGCGACGGATGCTTAATAGTGCAAGACTGGACCAAATGTGTGATGGAGAAGCGCAGAGAAGTACTAGGGACAACAAACAGATGCGCTACCCACGATTAGGAGACAGGTTCATCTTCATGCTCCAACTTGATCAAGGAGGAGAGCTACACATGTTTTATGTTATTTTACCTAAGAGAGAGCAGCAGGAGTGATTAGCTAGCTAGAAATGAGTTTTAGGATGATGATGTGCTACACTATTACTATGATGATAAAATAGCTAGTGTTGGTGGTAATGACTATGATGATTATTATTAGCTAGTGTTAGTGGTGATTAAATAAATACTGTTGGTGGTAATGACTATGATGATGATTAAATAGCTTGTGCTGGCGGATTAGATTCAAGTGGAGGCAACATGTGGTGCACATCGAAAGTACTACTAGTCCAAACTAGAACAAGTTTGGATTAGTAGTATACTTTTGACATGCACCACATATTGCCTCCACTTGAACCTAATCCACCTTCATTTGACACACTGTTATGGACATAATGATGTAAACCTCATAACTGGTATTGTACCAATATTTGTATGATGGCGCATAAATACACTAAAAATAAAA
This sequence comes from Triticum urartu, assembly GCF_003073215.2. NCBI lineage: Eukaryota > Viridiplantae > Streptophyta > Magnoliopsida > Poales > Poaceae > Triticum > Triticum urartu. The sequence goes on from NC_053023.1 coordinate 466,362,119, forward strand.
AAATAAAAAAATAATACTAGTAGCGATGGAGAGAAAACACGCTGCCAGTAGTTACATTAGCATTAGCGTGGGAGTGAACAAACATTGCAGCTATTTATCCTAGCAGTAGCGTGTGCGGGCACACATTACTGCTAAGCAATAGCTGTAGCGCCTTATTAGTAGCACGCCTACCCACGCTACTAGTGAGCACAAAACCAGCGCTACTGCTAGGGTTTTTCCCTAGTAGTGGTGTCGCGCAAGCGTGAGGGATTCCCACTGTAGGGTTTGCAATATGTTCAAGATTTGCTTATGGTGGGTGGCGTGAGTGACAGAAGCATAGACCCGAGTAAGTAGGTTTCTTGCGTATGGGATAAAAAGGACTTGATACTTTAATGCTATGGTTGGGTTTTACCTTAATGATCTTTAGTAGTTGCGGTCGATCTCTTGTAATGGACGACAACGTCGGGGTATTAGCTCCGGCATGGTGGAGGAGGATGGCGGTGGATGGGGTGGCGAATGAACGAGGCTGGGGTGGAGAGGGTGTTTTGGCGCCCACGGAGTACGAATTGGGAATTGGAGGGAGACAGGAAGGGGGAACCACGTCTAAAGGTCGCGCTTGTCTCAAATGTGGGGAAATTTACAAACTTAGCCCCCGTTTAAAATTTCCTACATCACTGCAATATTAGTCGGTTGGGGATAAGATGGTAATCTCGCATACACCGAATATTTGCCGACGATATTTTGTTTTTGGCACCCACCGTGTATGAATCGGGGAGGGAGTCGATTTCGGCCGAGGAGACACTATGTTTTGGCGCCCACCGTGTATGAATCCGGGTGAGAGGCGGTTATGTCACGTTTGAGTGAAATTACAAACCTACCCCTATCAAAACCTATAGAAATCGAGCCGATAGGCTTTGCGTGTCAGGGATAGGCAGTAATTTCCATCTCGCAGATTTTGGTTTCGGGCGGTTACTGCGACTTTCCCCGCTTCGTTCAAATTTTTGCAGAGCAAGAGTGCATGTTTACCGTGCCAACTCAATTCGAATCTAGTTTGTATCCTATTTTTGTTTAGGCGGGATCCATTTTTGATTGGAATAAAATTCTATATACATCATTTTTATATATACTTTCAAAAGCACAACAAAGAATTCTGCTCCTTTATATGTATAATATGATTTACAACTACAATGATCTCAAAATCATAAGGTTGAATTCATAAAAAATTAAACCAAATTATGTTCTACTCAAATGTATGGATCAGTAATATCTACATATTAAATAACATAGATGCGCGTGAATTCATATTAGTATACATGTTTGATAGATCAATTTTGGTTCAAGTATGAATTACTTGTATCATCATCTCGAATTCAAATATTTGAATCCCTTTTATGTTGACTCCTTTCACACCCATCTCTCTCGCATGCTCCTTCATGTAGCTATCATTCTCTTTTCTCCAGTTCACCCGCACGCTCACTTCATGTTTCTCCTATCTTCGCAAACATGGTCTCTCGACGTCTCCCTTGAGAAGTGTCACACTCTCGCCATCATTATACATTACACGGTTTTCATTATCTCTCACGTCTCTACCATTCTCTGGTATCACTAGGTACCTAAGCTTTCTTTTTCACCGCCACATAGTGGCGTAGCCAGCACAACGGCACGTCCAGTGCCAACATCAGTACTACACTATGAAGAAGTACCAAACAGAGTACTGTACGTGGAGAGGCTGATAGCTGGGTCCACGGCCGCAGCAAGGAAGTGCCTCCTTATTACGCGGAAAATAATGATTCCTCCACCTGACAGCTGGGACCCACCGGACAGGCCACCTATTTCGTAAAAAAATGTTTCCCCCTGACTGCTGGGACCCACCAGCTACATCTTCGCACGCAAGGAAGTGTGTCCATATTACGGGCAAAAAAATGATTCGCCCCCTGACTGCTAGGACCCACCAGCTACATCTTCGCATGCAAGGAAGTGCCTGATAGTTGGGACCCACCTGGTCGAAGCGTACATAGCGTTGTCATTCTGGTCATGAATGTGTACATACATATTGGTTGATGTAGAGGCGCGCACGTGTCGTAGTAGAAGCGCGCATGTGTCATAGTAGAGGCGCGCATGTAGCATGTACACGTACGTACAACCAGGGTGCAAGAAAGAAAATACGGCCAAGTACGTACATACGGGCAGGGTCTCGAACGCCTACTCGTGCATACGTACGGCTAGGGCTCGTGTACATGGCTGGGTCGGAACGGAGAAACTGCGTCGTCCTCGTGTTCATGGGGAGGCAACAGAATGCGTTGTGTTGATCGGGAGGCAACGGAACACATGCTGTTCATCGGGAGCCAACCGGCTTGGACGGAACAACCGATGGAAACAAGGCTTGGCATACCGCAGAACGGAGGAAACGGCCTCGTGTTCGATCCGCCACGGTCGAAACGGGATCCTATTCATCGGGAGGGGTCTGGCATACCGCAAAACGGAGGAAACGGACTTCTCTTGGACCTCCTACGGTCGAAACGGGGTCCTGTTGATCGGGAGGTGTGTGGCATACTGCAAAACGGAGGAAACGGACTTGTGTTGGAGCACTACGGTCGAAACGAGGGTCATGTTCATTGGCAGGGGTGTGGCGTACCGCAAAATGGGACTCCACGGGATACTGTTCATCTCCATCGTCAACTGCCTCCACGGGCTATTGTTTATCCACCGTCGACCTCCTCCAGCCTCCACCTGCGACTTTTCATCCACAGCATCTCCCCTCCTGCCTCCACCAACCATTGTTCATACACGGGCTCCTGTTCATCTAGCCTCCACCGCTCCTCCACCAGCTACTGTTCAACCAGCCCTCTCCACGGGGTCCTGTTCAACCACCCCTCCATGGGCCACTATTCATCCAGCCCTCCACCGGCTACTGTTCAACCAGCCCTCCATGGGGTCGTCATGTTCATCCAGCCGTCTACGGGTGAGGGAGTCCAGGATTATGGCGTCCTCGGGCTTCCGGGCTATGTGATATGGCCCGGACAAATGGGCCGTGGAAATACAAGACGGAAGACTTTCCCCATGTGTGGATGTGGCTCTCCTTGGCGTGGAAGGCAAGCTTAGCGTGCGGATATGAAGATTCATTTCTTTGTAAACTGACTATGTACAAACCCTAGTCCCCTCCGGTGTCTATATAAACCGGAGGGTTTTAGTCCATAGAGGCAATCACAATCATAATCATACAGGCTAGACAATTAGGGTTTAGCCATTATGATCTCGTGGTAGATCAACTCTTGTAACCCCTATATTCATCAAAGTCAATCAAGCAGGATGTAGGGTATTACCTCCATCAAGACGGCCCAAACCTAGGTAAACATCGTGTCCCTCGTCTCCTATTACCATTGATCCTTAGACGCACAGTTCGCGACCCCCTACCCGAGATCTCCCAGTTGTGACACCGACATTGGTGCTTTCATTGAGAGTTCCACTGTGCCGTCGTTGAAAGGCTCAATGGCTCCATCAATCATCTACAACAACGTTGCCACGGAGGAGGTTTTCCTCCCCAGCCAGATCTTTGTATTCGGCGGCTTCGCACTGCGGGCTAACTCAGTTCGCCATCTGGAGTAGATCAACAGCTACACCCCTGGTCACTAGATCAATTTCGGAAATCTGAACTATGTTGCTGATATCCGAGGAGACTTGATCTTCCAAGGGTTCGCGGCCTTAACCACCGCTCCGACCTTAGATCTGGAGCACGTCATCAGGTCCGAAGACAAGAGTCTAGAGCCCGGTGGACTCTCTGCGGCCTTAGAGATCAACACCGAGGGAATAGCGTCTCTGGCAATCATTGCAAGGCCCGACTCTTCTCCGGATACTACTTCAGAACCCTGGAGGCCCGCGTCATGCGAGCTCTGCCCAGAAACTTCCAACCCTGTCCAAACCCCGCTCTTAAACAAGGCTCTGGACCTAATGCGATCCCTCGTTATCACAGAGGAATTGCTTCTGAATCACGCCCAGCCCGAACTAGGGGCTGGAAATAGGGAATTTTACTTCCCACCCACCACCCACTTCATAGCCACTGTCGAGGACCTAACCGACATGCTTGATTACGCCTCCGAAGACATCAAACGTTGGACGGCCCAAAACCGCCAGTCACCGGACGTTGGACGGCCACCTCCTCGTATGACGTATACATGGTGGATACACCTAAAAACGGCGGCGGCGATGATGAGAAAAACCCAGTCGAGGACGAACCTCCTGAGATACCGCCAAAACATCAACGTCAGCGGCGCCCCTCTAAATCGCGCCGTGGCAAGAACAGCAATACCGGCACCGAAGACAATGATAGTCTGAAGAACGCAGAAGACCAAGAAGACCCCATCAAACCATCATCCGAATAGGATGATCGGGAGGACGGACAAGTTGACCCTGACGAACAAACAGGGAACAATGACTCGGAGGACAGCAACTATCTGCCACTCTCCGAAGATGACGTAAGCCTCGGCGACAAAGATTTTATCGTGCCAGAGGAACCCCTCGAACAAGAGCGCTTATAGCACCGGCTAGTAGCCACGGCTAGAAGCCTAAAAATGAAACAGCAAAAGCTTCAAGCTGACCAAGACCTCCTCAACAACAGATGGACTAATGTCCTGGCAGCCGAGGAATACGGCCTCGAGAGACCAAAAAAGAGATACCCGAAGCGCAAGCTGCTACCCCAATTCGACGGTGAGGCGTTGGAGCCCATATCACCCATGCGTAATGCGGCTGATGGCCCTGATAGACCACCACGTGGCCAGGACAGAACGGCAACTCAAGTCGAACACCAGCTCGCACCACCTCGCCGAAAAAGCAGAGAAACAACAGCTTGGGGATACACATACGACTAATGACATAACCTAGAAAATAAAGCAGGTCAGACCAGGTCAATCTACAGATCGTGGGGCGTGCTTCGGCGCGAAAGGAGGGCTATGAAGCCTGGTGCGACAAGCATAACCAACCCCGGGCTAAAAACCGCATACAGACTCCATCCGAACTGCATCGTGACATAGCCCGATACAGAGCCGCACACCCCGTATGCTTCACCGATTAGGTAATGGAGCATGAGTTCACTGAATGTTTTAAACCTGTGAACATCAAATCATACGACGACACAACAGATCTCGTGGTATGGATTGAAGATTTTCTTCTCCACATTTACATGGCTCGCGGTGATGATCTACACGCCATCAAGTACCTTCCCCTAAAGCTTAAGGGGCCAACTAGGCACTAGTTAAATAGCATCCTAGAAAACTCTATTGGAAGCTGGGAAGACTTGGAAGATGCCTTTAGAGACAACTTCCAAGGAACTTATGTCCGGCCTCCAGATGCCGATGACCTCAGTCATATAGTCCAACAGCCCGGAGAGTCAGCCAGGAAATTTTGGACCAGGTTCCTAATTAAAAAGAACCAGATTGTCAACTGTCCGGACGCCGAAGCCCTATAGGCCTTCAAACATAGCATATGCGGCGAATGGCTCGCCCGACACATCGGCCAAGAAAGTAGAAGTACATGGCAGCCCTTACAGCACTAATGACCCGCTTCTGCGCGGGCGAAGATAGCTGGCTAGCCTATAGCGGTAACAGTACTAGCGACCCCAACACTTCCAAAGCCCGAAACGCCAATGGAAGGCCCCGACACAACAAACTTAAACGTCGGAGCAACAATGATGATACAGAGAATATGGTAGTCAACGCCGGATTTAGTGGCTCCAAATCCGGTCAATGGAAGAAGCCATTCAAATGAAACAAAGACGGTTCATCAAGCCTAGACCGAATACTTGATTGACCCTGCCAGATCCATGGCACTGCTGATAAGCCTGGCAACCATACCAATAGAAGTTGTTGGGTCTTCAAACAGGCCGGCAAGTTAAATGTCGAACATAAGGAGAAAGGGTCGACCATTGAGGATGACGACGAGGAACCTCGCGCATCGAAAAAAGGGGGTCAGAATAAATTTCCCCCCGAAGTCAAAACAGTGAACATTATATACGTCACCCATATCCCAAGAGGGAGCGCAAGCGCGTGCTAAGAGACGTCTATGCGATAGAGCCAGTCGCCCCAAAATTCAACCCATGGTCGGCCTGTCCGAACACCTTCAATCGCAAGGACCATCTGACCAGTATCCATCATGGAGGTTCGGCCGCAATAGTCCTAGATCCAACCATCGATGGATTCCACCTTACATGAGTCCTCATGGACGGCGGCAGCAGCCTTAACCCGCTCTATCAGGACACAGTCTGCAAGATGAGTATTGATCTGTCAAGAATCAAGCCCACTAAAACTACCTTCAAAGGAGTGATACCCGATGCAGAGGCCCGCTGCACGGGCTCAATCACATTTGTCGGCGTTCTGGGAATGGGGGTCCCCAGACTTGCCTGCCTGCGGCCCACGGCGTGGCTGAGCTAGCAGGTCTGTACGACCCATCTTCATCGACGAGGTATTCAAGACCCTCGCAAGGGGCCAAGCCTCGCGAGGCGGACGAGGCAAGACCTCCCCAGGAGCGGCCTTGCCAGGCAAGCTCACGAGGGGCGGAGAGATCAAGGCAAGGCAAACCTCGCGAGGTCCTCATGACGTGAGCCATGACGATCGAGACCAGGCGAGCATCAGTGCGCGCAGCGTCCTTGTCAGGATAAGCGCAGGCGCGGAGTACCGAGGCATCAACAAAAGGTTTCCATATTGGTGCAACGAGACCAAGACCAGCAGGACAGCAGGACGGAGGTCACCATGGAGCCCAAGACGGTGTCACCACTAGAGCCTTTTGCAGGCGAAGACTACTTTTGTCAGGATAAGCTGTACTACTTGTCCCCTTTCAAATTGGACGTTGTTGGCTCCCTTCCCGCTCAATATTTGGGGAGAGGACCAGGGCCTATATAGGTAGAACTGGACAGCACAGTAAAGAAGAAGAAAACAGGGGAGAAGAGAAGGAGAACTCATTCAGAGGCATCTCACCCACACAAGTTCGCCAAGCACAAGAACACCTCGACCTCAGGAGGCTGTTCTTCCCCTTGTACTATTCATCATCAGCCCAAGAGGCAATCCACCACCACCACACTGGAGTAGGGTATTACACCACAACGGTGGCCCGAACCAGTATAAATCTTGTGTCTTTGTGTTCAAGTTCATGGATTTCATCTGCGAGATCTTAGCAAGCTATGGCGTGGTTCGATAGGGAGAAAACCTTCACGCGCACCCCAGTGTTCGAACCTCGAGGGTTTTGCCGGAACCCGTGATCCGACATTTGGTGCGCCAGGTAGGGGTGCGCCAAAGCTTCCTTCCGTCGCTCTACGCCCCGTTGCTCCATCATCTCCATGGCAGACGCGCGTCGCGCTCATGCTGAGTGCCGAGTTTCCCTCGCCGCCCGCGTTGCTCAGACGGCTCCCATCGGCGGGCCACCTCGTCGTTCCCCGTCGCCTGCCGCCAATGCCGCCACCGGCCCGGCGGGGAAGGAGAAGCAAGCATCCTCGTTGCACCCCTCGGTGCGGCGGGATGGCCGCACCGCCACTCCATCATTGACCCTGGCCGGTTCTTCTTCCCGTGCATGTCGCCCTCCCATGGACGCACGGGCCGCGCTACTCATGGCACACGAGCTCCTGCGCTACCGACTGGTCGACGACCTCTACGAGCACTGGCTCGACCGCATTGCCGAGCTTGTCCGTGCCGCAGGGGGCTCCCCTGCGCCGTCCCTCTCTCCGCCTCGCCCTTCGCCAGCTACGGGCGACGTAGCTCACGGAGCGCCTCCACCACCTCTGCCCCAAGACGGCGCCCTGGCGCCAAGGCGCGCGGCTCCACGACGGGACCCACCGCGTCCCGCGCCCATGCGTGAAGAAAGAAGCTGTCAAGAAGTCCCTCGACTGCAAGAAAACGCTCCGCCGCTCCTCGCGCCACCGCGCCAGGACCGGCTGCGGTGGCAAGACCGCGCGCCACCTTTAGCGGCAGGGCGCGGACCCCATCAAGACCAAGCTCCACCCCCAAGGCGGGCCCCGGTGACCATAGCCGGCTACCGCGCTTTCACCCCCGAGCTGCGTAGCGTCGCTTGGCCGGGCAAGTTCAAGCCGGATCTACCTCCTCGCTACGACGGCACAACCGACCCCGCGGAGTTCTTGCAGCTCTACGAGCTGAGCATCGAATGGGCCAACGGCGACGAGAAAGTCATGGCGAACTGGTTTCCCATGGCTCTCAAGGATGGCGCCCGCTCCTGGCTCTTGATCCTGCCACCGGGCTCGATCTCCTCCTGGGATGAGATGCGCAACCGCTTTGTTGCCAACTTCCAGGGAACTCGCGATCTCCCGCCGGCTGCGGGTGACCTGCACCACGTCAGGCAGCAACCCGGAGAGACCCTCCAGAAGTACATTCAGCGCTTCAACAACGTCTGCCTCAAGATCCCCAAGGTGACGGACGAGGCCATCATCTCTGCGTTCTCTGATGGCGTCTGCAACGTCAAGATGAAGGAAGAGCTTGCTATCCACAAGGAGCTGTGCATGTCCCTGGAGTTGTTCAACCTGGCGACCAAGTGTGCAAGGGCTGAGGAGGGGCGCCTCTTCCTCCCCGAGCTCCCAGCCGCAGACCCGGACGAGAAGAAAGCCAAGGCCAAGGATGTAAAGTGCAAGGGAGCAGCCATGCTCGCAGCGGAACCAGACACCAAGCGTGGCAGAGACCAACCGGAGTCATCCAAGAGCAGCCGTCCACTCAGCGCCTTCCACAACCTAAATACCCACAACACCAGCGACTGTCAAGAGCACAGAGCCATTTGCGAAGGATGCTTTGGTCGACGCCCCGAGCGTGGCAACCGGGGCTACGGCCGAGGAGGAGAACATGGTGGCGGACGCTGGGACGACCGTGGCCCGCGCCAGGAGTGGCGTGACCGGCCTCGTGAGGACCGCTGGCAGGATCAGCCACACGAGGGCGCCTAGAGGGATCAGCCTCGTGAGGATCGTCCTCAAGGCAACGCCGGACTCCCTCCGCTGCCGCCACCGGCAAGAAGGAATGACGAGCACCATCAAGACAAGGGGGCTGGGGGCTTCCAGGAACCACGTGCTATCGCCTGCATCTTGGGCGGAGCCCAGGCCCCAGCCTCGCAGCGTATCTTCAAGCAGTTTGCTCGCGAAGTGAATGCAGTCCTCCCCAAGCTCGAAGCCACACGCCTGCTCAGATGGTCCCAGTGCCCCATCACGTTCAACTCGGGAGATCAGCTCAAGTGCGCAGCTACTGCAGGTGCCATCCCGATGCTTTGCACCCGAGTCATCAGCAATGTGCAAGTTACCAAGACCCTCATCGACGGCGGCGCAGGGCTCAACGTCCTGTCCATCGATACTTTCTACAGCCTCCAAGTGCCATATGACCAGCTTCAGCCTACCCAGCCTTTCTCAGGAGTGACCGACGGTTCCACCACACCGATAGGGCAGGTCCGCCTCCCTGTCACCTTCAGGGAATGCAAGAACTACCTCACCAAGCTCATCGATTTCGACATCGCGCACATCTGCCTCCCGTACAATGCCATCCTCGGGTATCCAGCCCTGGCAAAGTTCATGGCGGCGACCCATCGCGGCTACAATGTCCTCAAGATGCCGGAAAGCGGCGGGATCATCACAGTCCCATGTGAAGAAAGAGATGCGGTGTGCTCCCTAGAGCGTGCCTTCCAAGCTGTAGCAATCGACGACCCCGACAGCAAGGGCGGGGGCCCTCCTGAGGCTGTCCCCAAGAAGAAGAAGTAGCTGCACCGTGCAGGACCTCAGGAGGGTGGCGTCACAGCCGGAGCCTCGTCAGGATCAGCACCCGCTCCCGAGGCAGCTCCCTCCATCACATAGGAAGGCGTGCCCAGTGCCCTTCTCAGGCAGGGCTCGGGGGCTTTCTTCTGGAAGGCCTCAGACCTTGCCCACATCACGAGGGAGGCGCTTGGACACAACTTGGAGGCATGCTTCACCGCATGTTTCCCTCAGGAGGGCACAGGGCAAGGATCGCCCAGCATTCAGGAGTTCATCACCAAGACCACCCAGGAATTGCAAGACGCAAGGGCCATGCGCGCCGACCACCGCTCACGAGGCGCAGCTTCCCATCCAGGCAAGGATGCTAGGCTGCACATCTGCATCGAAGTTCCAGGGCTCGACAGGGCCGCTTCTCAGGAGCTTTTCTGGCCTTCACGTGTGGGACGCTGCAAGGGCCCACCGCACAGCTACATTCGCATGCCCTTCGTCCTGCCGAGCGTGTCGTCCACCTACCAGCGCAACTTGCGGCACATCCTGGCGGCTCAGGAGGCCAGGCACCACGCCGTCCTGATGGAGATGGAGATGGTCCTCAAGGAACCACCTGAGCCCCCAGAGCCTCCTGAGGCTTAGGGCCCCGGTGGCTCGTGAGGAGCAATCCCTTCGCTGCGCACCTTCAGCTGCCCCAACTCTCCTTCTTCAACATAACCAGGTGACATTTTCCAAGTTTATTTAGCTGGGAGCGCCCCTCGTGCTGCATCATTCCCAGGCCATGTGGGTCCGTCCCTGTGGCATGTATCCCTTTTTATGTCTTTAGCTTACCTTGTTGGGAGCGCCCCTCTGGCTGCATCATCCCCAAGCCACTCGGGCTTGACCCAGTGGCACATATCTCCCATGCACTTACTTAAGCATGCTACTCTCATGTTTAATACACCTATGATTACTACCAGCTCAATCGTCGCCTCCCACGGGGCCTTCTCATGCCGGCACGGTGCTGGTGCTCGGGTCCATCCCTGCCACGTCGAAAAACCTGAGCGGTCGAGCTCTGGCTCGCGGCACGCCCCGCGCACGTCACCTCACCGGGCCCTTAGTGCCTTCACCCCCTCGTGGAGCAACCAGTGGCAGGCTGGTAACCATAGCGGCAGATCGTGTTCTTCCTTGTGCTGGCTCGCAGGAATCTCACGAGGATAACACCAGGTGGCACCGCGAGCTCCCACCTCTTCCATGTAATCCACTTGGAGGTTAAAAGGGGCGCTCCTGAGCATCGCGACTCAGGAGCTCTTACTGGCTCTCCAGCCCTCACCCCTGGCCTTGACCACGGCACGCGACCTGGCATACTAGAGGCGCCTCAGCTCGCTCGAGGGCCGGGGCCTGACGACGTAGAGCAAAAAGGAGAGCATAGGAAAGGGGAAGGCTCGTATGGGCCTAACCTAGCTACGCTGCGGATGTTCGCGCACAGGTCTGGCGCATCACATAGAATAGACCCCGGACCGCTAAGATAAGTCACGAGCTCGGATTGACTAATCGTTGGAACCTAGGGGATACGCTCGTCGCAGCCCTATTGCGGCAACGTCGCCTCCCTTTCTTATCTTACCACGGCTGCTTGAGCGCTAAAGGGGACCCCCTGAACATCGCGCCTCAGGAGCTCTTACTAGACCTCGGGCCACTCACCTCCTGGCCTTGACCACGGCACGCGACCTGGCATACCAGCGACGGCTGAAGCCTGCCTGGGGATCGGGACCTATCAACGTAGAGCAACAAGCTCTCGCGAGATTGGAAAGGGAAGACCAAGCCTAAACAGGACTTGCGCTCACAAGGCTTCCATAATTGGGATAATATCAACAAAAGACATTGCAGACTCTTTACACGCCCCCACGGGGTACTTCTCGATTCCTCGCAGGGAACAAAAGACGAGAACCTAGGAGAATCCTATCTACCCACCCCTGCGGCCGACGCCATCATCAATAGTGGGCCGCGGAAGGCCGGCGCCAACCCCATACAGATCAGCGACGGCGGCAGCCGGACTTTGCGGCCCTGCTCCGGGCGCCGCGAGAGCTCGGGGGCACGTAGCTGTCGTCGCTCGTCTCCAGGGTCTCGTAGAGCTCGGGAGAACCGCTAGACTCCCAAGAGTCGCTGCTGCTGGAGCAGCCACGAGCGAGGCATGCCTCATCCTGGCGCTCCCCTTCAGGGCAACACTCCAAGCGACGGCCCTCCGCGTCGAAGACCTTGAAGAACAGCGTGGAGGCTCCGTCGTACTCGAAGTGGATCGTGAGGGTGCCCTCCGCATGGCAAACCCGCGTGACCTCGCCCCAGCCACAGGTCATGAAGATCTTGCGGGTGGAGACTGCTTCAACCTCTGCTCCGGGCGCCGGAGCGTCGCAGTCGGCATGATGCAACCAGAGTTCGAGAGGCCCCCTCGGCGGCATCACGTCAGAGAAGAAGTGCCAGAAGCAGATCCAGGAGCTTGGGCGCATCGCCGCCCACAGCACGAGCTCGCGTGGGGAGCCCGCGGCATGGACTCTAGGAGCGACGGCACTCGCTGCCGCAGCGCGTCGACCATGGCCACGGTGCGCGCGCCGACGCTCGTTGCTCCTTCCTCCCGAGCCCCCGTCTTGGGCGTGCAAGGGCAGTGGATACCCAGGAGGAGGCCGCTCACACCAAGGCCTCGTCACTACCTGCATCGCCGCGGCGTCGCGACGGTGGACCGACCTCTTCTTCGGCGGAAGCAGTGCCGGCATGCCGAGGGGAATCTTTCCCTTCTGGTCAGCTGTGAACCTTTGGATCGGTGCCATTGAAGTTGCTACTAGCAGTAGAGTGGGGGAGGAAGAAGCAGGAGGAATGGGAAGAAGTGGGGGACGGGGGCTCCGCCCCCTTCCTCATTTATAGTAGGAGAAGGCCAACCAGCACCCCCCACGATCACAGGTAATGATGGTTTTCCTTGCATGTCACAGGGACTTGTCAAGTCGGGCAGTTGCCGAGGCAGCATGGAGAAGCGGAGACGCCCATGTCCAATCAACCGCCCTACGTCAAACGAGGCCGCGGGCTTTTGGGGCCCACGGCGCTCCGCGCTTAACCTTTGGCTTCGCCTCGAATCCAAGCCCGAGCGTGCCTTGGCCCGGGGGCTACTATCGGCATTCTGGGAACGGGGGTCCCCAGACTTGCCTGCCTGCGGCCCACGACGTGGCTGAGCTAGCAGGTCTGTACGGCCCATCTTCATCGATGAGGTATTCAAGACCCTCACAAGGGGCCAAGCCTCGTGAGGCGGACAACGCAAGACCTCCTCAGGAGCGGCCTCGCCAGGCAGGCTCACGAGGGGCGCAGAGATCAAGGCAAGGCAAACCTCGCGAGGTCCTTGTGACGTGAGACATGACGATCGAGACCAGGCGGGCACCAGCGTCCGCAGCGTCCTTGTTTCCTCTTTGGTGTCAAGGGGGCAAGCGCAGGCGCAGAGTACCGAGGCATCAAGGAAAGGTTTCCATATCGGTGCAACGAGACCAAGACCAGCAGGACGGCAAGACGGAGGTCACCATGGAGCCCAAGACGGCGTCACCACCAGAGCCTTTTGCAAGCGAAGACTACTTTTGTCAGGATAAGCTGTACTAGCTGTCCCCGTTCAAATAGGTCGTTGTTGGCTCCCTTCCCGCTCAATATTTGGGGAGAGGACCAGGGCCTATATAGGTAGGATTAGCCACCACAGTAAAGAAGAAGAAAACAGGGAAGAAGAGAAGGAGAACTCATTCAGAGGCATCTCACCCGCACAAGTCCGCCAAGCACAAGAATACCTCAACCATAGGAGGTTGTTCTTCCACTTGTACTGTTCATCATCAGCCCAAGAGGCAATCCACCACCACCACACTGGAGTAGGGTATTACACCACAACGGTGGCCCGAACCAGTATAAATCTTGTTTCTTTGTGTTGCATGTTCGTGGAGTTCATCCGCGAGATCTTAGCGAGCTAGGGCGTGGATCGATAGGGAGAAAACCTTCGCGCGCACCCCAGTGTTCGAAACTCGAGGGTTTTGCCGGAACCCGTGATCCGACAACATTGGAAGTGGTCTTCGACTCGCCGGACAACTTCCGCAGCGAAGACTTGATCTTCGATATCATCCCCTTTCGCAGTGGCTACCACGCACTGCTCGGAGGAACCGCGTTCGCTTGTTTCAATGCAGTCCCGCACTACGCCTATCTCAAACTCAAGATGCCCAGACCACGCGGAGTCATAACAGTGAATGGAAACATGGAACGCTCTCTGTGCACTGAGGAGCACACTCGCGGCCCCGGCAGCGGAAGTACAGGGTGGCCTCATCAAGCCAACTATCACGTCGGCGGCCAAGTCCTCGGACTGTGTCAAACGAGTCCGAACTACCCCATTGTACGACAGTCTAGCTCGTCAGGAGCTCGATTAGCAATTTGGCCTCCATCTCATCCCCTACAAAATTGTGGCATATGTACTACGCATACATAATTATGCACTAAAAATACCATGGGAAAGGATGGAGGCACAATAAGGACAATGCCTGCAATACGGCCAGACCATCTCATCCCGTACAAAATTGTGTCAAATGAGTCTGAACGACCCCACTGTACGGCAGTCCAGCTCGTCGGGAGCTCGATTAGCAATTTGTCCTCCATCTCATCCCCTACAAAATTGTGGCATGTGTACTACTCATACATAATTACGCACTAAAAATACCATGGGAAAGGATGGAGGCACAATAAGGACAATGCCTGCAATACGGCCAGACCATCTCATCCCCTACAAAATTGTGTCAACCGAGTCCGGACTACCCCACTGTACGACAGTCCAGCTCGTCAGGAGCTCGATTAGCAATTCGGCCTCCATGTCATCCCCTACAAAATTGTGGCATATGTACCACGCATACATAATTACACACTAAAAAACCATGGGAAAGGACGGAGGCACAATAAGGACAATGCCTGCAGTACGGCCAGACCCTACCAGGAAACTCACATTCTTCTTCTTCTTTTCTTATTTTATTTTATTATTTTAGTGTAACATCCCGAACACACCCGCCGGTGCTCGTTACTCCTGGCGGGATCTAGACTGGCCTCATAGATCAGTACTAGTCTTTTCTATGCACTTTGTCCTCACTCGTGCGCACCCGGGAGAAACTTCCCGGTGGGTCACCCATCATGAAACTACTCCAAGCTGAGCACGCTTAACTTTGGAGTTCTGTCCGAATGGGCTTCCGGAAAAGAAGGAATTCCTTATTGATATGAGTTGTCTGTCATTCCTACTAAGCCAGGCTATCACATACACCCCCAATCAGAGGAATCCACGTCATCGTCAGGCCACAGGAACGTTCCCTCTTGGCACATACGTCCGTGCTTCCAGTCCGGCACATGTGTCATGCCGTGTGCCATGATGGGTCACAAACGTCATGAACAACATGACCGCACACCTGTCCACAAACATTCGTGTAACCATGAGGGTCGGCTCTGATACCAACTTGTAACACCCCGAACACAACCGCCGGTGGTCATTACTCCTGGCGGGATCTAGACTGGCCTCACAGATCTGTACTAGTCTTTTCTGCGCACTTTGTCCTCACTCATGCGCACCCGGGAGAAACTTCCCGATCGGTCACCCATCATGAAACTACTCCAAGCTGAGCATGCTTAACTTTGGAGTTCTGTCCGAATGGGCTTCCGGAAAAGAAGGAATTCCTTATTGATATGAGTAGTTTGTCCTTCCTACTAAGCCAGGCTATCACATTCAGGTTCCCTCAAACCACATCACCCTTTCGACAGTACCAAGGCCTCTTTCCGCGGCCTATTATGAAAACACCGGTCGATGATCCTCTCGAAGGACAATACACCAAGGAGAAAAGCAACATAGATGCGTGCCAGAGTACCTAAAGGATCCTTCAAGATCACCTCGTCCGCTTTCAGGACGCATGCACGGCTTCCCCTTGTGTTCGTCATGTAAAATGGCCTTGTTTCTTGTTGCACTATTTGTATCAATACGTTTTGACGAATCAATCAGACTACAATGGAAACAGTTTTTAGCCAAACCTACATGGCGTTGGCTTATCTCTTAACATATGTTTCCCTATTTTTGTCTGATTATCATATACACCTCGGTATGGCCTAAATTGCCCGGGGCTTTATTAAGCCGCGTAAATCTTTTAAATATTAAAACAAAGTCTGAACACTTTCACAAGTGCAATTCGGCATCCCGAATATAGCATTATATGCATTGGCTCCGAATCATGTCTTTGGTCAATAGTTGGGTTTCCCGGCTCCTGTGCTTGCTACCTTACGTTCAGTCTGATCGGCTAGGGTAGTAAAGGGAGAACTACTGCGATTGTGTTTCTGGTTTACCCTGACAAACACCTCAGTAGAGAAAGCAGAAAACTGACTATCATGATGCGGCGAGAGCTGGTCAGCTATTCGGTGACTAAGTATAAATCTCTAGCGATTTTTTCCACATTATGCGATAGGCTGGCCTCCACCCGGCCAGGCATTCACAGCACCCAAGTTCGTATAATTGAACAATACTAGGGGCTACACCCACACTCCCATTATAAAACGCCTATGGCTAAGTGAGGGCGATAAAGTTGTATAGTCCGATTGCCTAGTTCACCGCACTAACACGTCCTTCACGGACCAGTACGTTGGGTCAAGTGTGTTTAAGTGTTATCCCAAACAGCCCCGTACTACCTATGTGGGGGCTGAAGCCGACGACTGGCCAACTCTCAGATATCATAAACAGCCGCAAAGGAGGAGATATTTTAAAGTAAAATAAGCAATATATCATACATAAGACTTGTCTCATGATACAGGATTGAACAACATAAATACATTCATTCAAAAATGATGTCCTTCGAACATTGGCCCTTTACAATGAGGGATCCTTTCAGGACATCATCAAAGTACCGCTCTGGCGTGCGATGCTCTTTTCCAGCGGGCGGTCCCTCGGTTGCAAACTTGATGGCGTCCATCTTCGCCCATTGCACCTTGACACGGGCAAAGGCCATCCGCGCACCTTCAATACAGACCGACCGCTTCACGGCATCAAGCCGAGGGCAGGCGCTGACCAGCCGCTTGACGAGACCGAAGTAGCTACTGGGCATGGGTTCGGCAGGCCAAAGACGGATTATCAAATCCCTCATAGCAAATTCAGCCACCCTGTGTAGTTCGGTCCATTGCTTCAGCTGATCGCTGAGGGGCATAGGATGCTCTGGCGCAAGGTACTGCGACCAAAACAGCTTCTCCGTTGAGCTCCCCTCTTCGGCCCGGAAGAACTCTGCGGCATCAGCAACACTCCGGGGTCGGTTCGCAAACACTCCTGGAGAACTCCAAATCCAGGTTAGAAAGATATACCTTTTCTTCACAAATTTGCTCTGCATGTTAAAAGCCTTACCCGCCGCAATTTGCCTTGCCTCTTGGATCTCTCGGGCAGCGCTTTGGGCTTCGGCCCGAGCTTCTTGTGCACTTTGGAGTGCCTTGGCAAGTTCGGAATTTTGCTCCGAACTCTTGCGCTCTAAGGACTCGCATTTGCCTATGGCATCCTTGAGCTCCTACTGGACTTCCTCCACTCGCGATTCATTTTTAAGGTGGGAGGCTCGCTCCTCCTCCGCCTCCTTCCTGGCCTCGGCAAGCACACTCTTGAGGGCCTCGACCTTAGACGTGTCAGCTGAACATAATTATGAAACTCATTGAGATACTACATCATAGCTGGCATCATTTCAGACGTGCTTCGGTATTACATACCTTGATATTCTTCTAGCTTCCGCCTTAGCTCGGATGCTTCGACGGCATGGGTAGCTGACGCCTGCTTCGCAGCCTACTTGTTCAAATAGATTGTGCGTTAGTCTCCTGCATGAGTTATTAGATCTTCTGTTCGGTTTTCTTTCCGAACACCAAATAGAGTCTTAGGGGCTACTATCTATACACAGGCATTCTTTTTATACAATTAAAATATACTGTAAAGCACATACCTTAAAGCCTCTTAAAAGGCTAGTGTAGGCTTCACTCAGTCTGCTTTTCATGGACAGAACCTTTTCAATCACCGTACCCATAAGGGTACGATGTTTTTCCACAATGGTGGCGCTCTGAAGTGCTCTCACCAAAGTGTCTGGCGCCTCTGCGTTGACAGAGGTCGTCGGTATAGTAGGAACGCCCCCTTCTCGCGAAGAGGGTTGCTCCTCTGACTCCGGAACCGTGTGGGTTTCCGGGATGACATTTGGTTGGGGGCCAAACTGGACATGGCCCTCGTTTCCAGTCTCCATGGGCGTCGGTTCCCCCATGTTCTTGGCAGCCTCCGGCACCTCTCCCTATTCCGAAGGGTCCTTTGGGACGACACTTCTGTGTTATCCGCGACAGTGGGGGAGGAAGCTGGTGGAGGCGAATCGCTCTCCATCATGTTTGGACCTAGCGAATTCCCGGAAGAGGAGGATCGCTGGGCAAGGACCTTAACCAGACTGCAGCATACAATTTAAATGCATTACAACTATAAGCCAGAGAAGCCGGACATATATATATATATATATTTGAGTACTTACGATCCGGCCAGGGGCTTTGGCCTGGGGCCCACTCATCGACGTCCGACATGGAGTCATCCGTAAGGGAGGTCCTCCCTTTCTTGGACACTTCCGCCTCTAGATCGGCGGAAGCTGCCCTCTTCTTCTTCTCCCCCTTGGGTGGGGGATCACTCTCTTCCTCCTCCTCTTCCTGTTTGTCGGGGGAGGAGAGAGTTTCGATGTCTTCGGATACTACGGCTGAGGCGCCTTTACGGCGGATGCCACTCTTAGCCTCCTTACCCTTCTCCTTGGCCTTCTTTTTCGGCACCTGGTACGGCGCCGGGTCTAGCATCCTAGTCAACAGAGGAATAGCTTTCTCTTTGGGCAGCGGAGCCGGACAGTGAATCCATTCCGCTTTCTTTGTCCAACCATGCAAAAGAAAATGGAGAGTTTAGTGTGCTCCTTGGGCTCGCAAAGTAATGTTATCAAAGAACTCACGGGGGTCGTAGCATGGGTGCTGTCGTAGCCGAGGTCTTCGGTTGTCTCCGGCCATGACTTTTGGTTCTTGAAGAGCAGCTTCCACATGTCTTCGTGCTTTGTGCAAAAGAACCGCTGCAGGGTCCGGGAACCGGCCGGGTCGAACTTCCACATGGGCTCTTGACGCGCCTGACAGGGGAGTATCCGACGGAAGAACATCACTTGAATCACGCTGGCGAGGCTGGTATTTTTATCTACCATGCTCTTTATGCACTTCTCCAGCATCGTTACCTCTTCAGACGATGCCCAGTCCAGGCCCTTGTTGATCTAGGATGTCATCCGCATTGGGGGCCTGGACTTGAACTCTATAGGAGCAGCCCATGTGGTGTCACGGGGCTCTGTGACATAGAACCACCCCTACTGCCATCCCTTCACAGTCTCCACGAAGGTGCCCTTGGGCCAAGTGACGTTGGGCGGTTTGCTCACCGCAATCCGCGTGCTGGCCGTCCACCACTTTCGGCTTCACATTGAAGAGCTTGAGCCATAGGCCGAAGTGGGGGGAACACGGAGGAATGACTCGCATACGACGATGAACGCTGAAATGTTGAGGAAATAATTCAGGGCTAGATCATGAAAATCTAATCTGTAGTAGAACATGACACTGCGGACGAAAGGATGAAGGGGAAACCCCAGTCAGCGGACGAAATGAGGGATGAAAACTACCCTCTCATTAGGCTTTGGTGTGGGGATGATTTGCTTTTTGGCCGGGAGCCAGTGGGCGATGTCCTCGGCTAGATACCCCGCCTCCCGAAGTTCCTTGATGTTTTTCTCCGTGACGGAGGAAGCCATCCACTTGCCCTACGCTCCAGATCCAGACATGGCTGGAGTACTTTCTGGGAATGGAGAGGATTGACGCTTGGGCGCTTGAGCTTGAGGGCAGATGGGCTGAGGAAGGGGAAGGTGTGGGGTAAAAAGGGGGAATCTTATCTCCTTATAAAGGCTGTGAATATCATGCATCCCCCACGAGCCTTAAAGCTCGCCTATTTCCAAGGGGTCGTGCGAACCGACACGGTTGGGTTTCCCAAACCCGTATTGATGAGAATCGCGTAACAAGTGAGCACGATATCTGTTTTGACAAGACGTGTCATCAGAGGTTGCGTCTCGAAATGCAAAACGGGAGGCCGAAAAGCGGTTTGAAATAATAAAATGGCCAGACGTAATGTCTCACCAGTGAAATCTTCAAAAGACGGAACTTATATGTATTCTGCCCTCATGATTCAAAGGAATGACTGATGTACAGAGACGAATATAGTACTAGCGGTCAACTGCTTTGAATTATTCGGAGGAGTAACCCTCCTTGCAATGCCGAAGACAATCTGCACACCGGACACGTCGTCATTGAAGACTAGTTCAGGGGCTACTAAGGGAGTCCAGGATTATGGGGTCCTCGGGCGTCCGGGCTATGTGATATGGGCCGGACTAATGGGCCGTGGAAATACAAGACGGATGACTTTCCCCCGTGTCCGGATGGGGCTCTCCTTGGTGTGGAAGGCAAGCTTAGCGTGCGGATATGAAGATTCCTTTCTTTGTAAACCGACTTTGTACAAACCCTAGTCCCCTCCGGTGTCTATGTAAAGCGGAGGGTTTTAGTCCATAGAGGCAATCACAATCATAATCATACAGGCTAGACAATTAGGGTTTAGCCATTACGATCTCGTGGTAGATCAACTCTTGTAACCCCTATATTCATCAAAGTCAATCAAGCAGGACGTAGGGTATTACCTCCATCAAGAGGGCCCGAACTTGGGTAAACATCGTGTCCCTTGTCTCATGTTATCATCGATCCTTAGACACATAGTTCGGGACCCCCTACCAGAGATCTGTCGGTTTTGAAACCGACAACGGGGTCCTATTCATCCACCCCCCCCCCCCACCCCCCCCCCACTGCTCAATCGATCGGGGTCCTTTTCATCCAGCGGCAACCGCCTCTACTACCATGGGGTCCTGTTAATCCAACCCCCCATCGGAACTGTTCATCCAAACCCCCCCAACAATGATCATTGTTCATCCAGAGGCAGCGTCGATCGACTTCAGTTAGCAGCAGTAGCGAAGGAATCACTCGGGTGCAGTTAACAGCAAGGGATCGATCGATCGCTCGGGTTTAGTAACACGTGGCCTACAGTGCAATCGCTCGGGTACAGTTAGAGCCCAACGCCTCGCTCGGGTTCAGTTAGAGCGCAACACCTCGCACACACGCGCGTACGTACGAGAGAAACGCGCATCGCTCGGCCCCCGACCACCTATCGTAAGCAGGAACTCCCCCGATATTTTCCTCGCCCTCGCTTCTACCATGGTTTTTTCCGTCAAGGACGGCCCGAAGAATGTCATGCAACTACGTCTTCGGCCCACCCAGGACAAAAATCCCATTTTTTGTCATGATTTTTTGTCATACAAGTAGGAGCCCACCACATCTATGATGATACCGGGTTTTGTCACAATTATCATCATAGAAGTGTCATAAGCATGACAGAAAAAATTTCGTTCGGCCCAAAATGTCATGGATGTGTCTTTTTTTGTAGTGATATTTAGGAACATAATTGAAATCCCCGTAAAAAGGGGACATAATTAAAAAAAGCCACATGCGGCAGCGCCTAAAATACACAAGAGCAAAAGAAGAAGGAAGAGAACGATCTGGCTTGCTAATCTCTACTTTCTTGATGCATTGCTGCAAGCCGCGGGAACTAGTCTCCGCAGCAAGCGGCGATGAGCTCTTTCTTGTCATCAAGATGCTGCTTGAGAGCATCCACAAATTCCTCCACCAGCCTTCTGCGTTCGACGCGCAGCATGGCGTTCTCGTCCATATGTTTCTCGACGATGACGTCGGTCATCTTCAACAAGGCAGTGGTCTCCTCCTGCTACTCCGCACTTCCGATGATCTTCGCCCTCAACAAGTCGCACTTGGCCCGGAGCTTCGCATTGCTCTCATTTAGTTGTCGGATGATGCTGATAGCCTATTCAATTGAGGCTTTCATGTCGTCCTACAACCTCGCCCACCCGGAGATCTAATCCATCTGGCTATGGACGATCACATGCATGCGCCTATAAGAGTCCTCGCCTGCCCGCGAGACATTTTCCTAGGCTGCCACATCGTCGGAGGACATCTCTACTACATTCGCGGCACAGTGGGACATCACTTTTGCTTCCACGGCACGGCCGCACTAGTCTGCCACATCGACGGCGCGGCCGGACCAGTCTGCCGCATAGACGGCGCGGCCGGACCAGTCTGTCACATCGACGGCGCGGCTGGACCTCTGTGCTGCTTCAGCAGCACGGCGAGACCTCTGTGCTGCTACGGCCGCACGGTGGGACATGCTGGTTGCATTCGCGGCGAGGCGGGACATCTCTCGTGCTTCTGCTTCCATCCTCGCATCTCCTTGGTGGCAATCTCTCGACCAAGAACTCAAGCTGGCCATGGCTGACGCAAGGGAACAATGATGAATGACTTGTTTCTTTTTGTGGATGAGGAGTTGAGGAGGAATGTGCAGTCATCTTGGAGTAGTAGTATTTATAACTGAGTACTAATATGCTCCTAAGTGGGAAACTGTTTAGGTTTTGATCGGTGTGAACAGGTTTGCAATTTGGAATGTGACGGGATGCAGGCTCAAAATTTACTGACGGTTATAAGTGCGGCACTATTCCCAGAAGGCGTAACGTGGGCACGTACCCCTTCTCGGCCGCGTACGTGGAGTTCGCACCATAGGGTGCACCGCAATAGGAAATGCCAGCACACGTCTTGTTCCAACAACCGTGCGCGCTCGTTATTACCATCGCACATGCTTCTTTTAATTAGAATGTGTGTGCCCGTCTAGCGTACACACGTTGATCTATCTAACTATTTGAGTTT
Source organism: Triticum urartu (assembly GCF_003073215.2). NCBI lineage: Eukaryota > Viridiplantae > Streptophyta > Magnoliopsida > Poales > Poaceae > Triticum > Triticum urartu. The sequence goes on from NC_053023.1 coordinate 466,384,680, forward strand.
GTTGTGGCTAATCGCAAATAGTTCATCCATGTGAAGTGTATGCCATCAATCACAGACACTTTGATCTGGCTGACCCGTTTCGGTTCTGTTGCCTAATCGCAAACAGTTAATCCTTCTGAAGTGTATGCCCTCAATCGCACACAGCTTTATCTAGCTGCCTATTTCTATTGTTCCTCCTCATCACAAATAGTTCATCCGAGTGAACCATGTGCTGTATATCGCACACGCCTTCATCTGGCTACCATTTCTTTTGTTCCACCTCATCGCAAACCGTTCATTGAACTCAACCATATGCCCTGCATCACACACGCAACTAAAATCTGAACCGTGTTTGATGGCTCCGCCATCACAAACGTTTTGCACCGTTTTTGACAGTTCTTTTACACCATTGTTTATGATTATTGCATCGCACACAGTTTCGTTGAAGGGTCTCTGATTGTAGGGTCGCGTTAGCAACATCCTTCAGTAGTGTTTGTTGCTAAGAATGGAACCTTTCTAGAGAAGGAGTTTCTCTCGAAAGAAGTGAGTGGGAGGAAAGTAGAACTTGATGAGGTAATTGTACCTTCTCTGGAATTGGAAACTAGCTCATCACAGAAATCAGTTTCAGTGATGCCTACACCAACTAGAGAGGAAGCTCATGATAATGATCATGAAACTTCAAATCAAGTTACTACCGAACCTTGTAGGTCAACTAGAGCACTTCTCTCACCTCAGTGGTATGGTAATCCTATTCTAGAAGTCATGTTACTAGACCATGACGAACCTACGAACTATGAGGAAGCGATGATGAGCCCAGATTCCGCGAAATGGATTGAGGCCATGAAATATGATATAGGATCCATGTATGAGAACAAACTATGGACTTCGATTGACTTACCCGATGATCGGCAAGCCATAGAGAATAAATGGATCTTCAAGAAGAAGACTAATAGTGATGGTAATGTTACTGTCTACAAAGGTCGACTTGTTGCGAAAGGTTGTCAACAAGTTCAATGAGTTGACTACAATGAGACTTTCTCACTCGTAGCGATGCTTAAGTCTATCTGATTCATGTTAGCAATTGCCGCATTTTATGATTATGAAATCTGGCAAATGGATGTCAAAACAGCATTCCTTAATGGATTTCTCAAAGAAGAGTTGTATGATGCAACCAGAAGGTTTTGTCGATCCTAAAGGAGCTAACAAAGTGTGCAAGCTCCAGTAATCCATTTATGGACTGGTGCAAGCATCTCGGAGTTGGAATATACGCTTTGATAGTGTGATCAAAGCATATGGTTTTATACAGACTTTCAGAGAAGCTTGTATTTACAAGAAAGTGAGTGGGAGCTCTGTAGCATTTCTAATATTATATGTGGATGGCATATTGTTGATTAGAAATGATATAGAATTTCTAGATAGCATAAAAGGATACTTGAATAAGAGTTTTTCAATGAAAGACCTCGGTGAAGCTACTTATATATTGGGCATCAAGATCTATAGGGATATATCAAGACACTTAATAGAACTTTCACAAAACACATACCTTGACAAGATTATGAAGAAATTGAAAATGGATCAGTCAAAGAAAGGGTTCTTGCCTGTGTTGCAAGGTGTGAAGTTGAGTAAGACTCAAAACGCGACCATGGCAGAAGATAGAGAGAGGATGAAAGTCATTCCCTATGCCTCAGCCATAGGTTCTATAAAGTATGCCATGTTGTGTACTAGACATATTGTGTACCTTACCATGAGTTTGGCAAGGGGGTACAATCGAGATCCAGGAGTAGATCACTGGACAGTGGTCAAAATTGTCCTTAGTTACCTAAGAGGACTAAGGAAATGTTTTTGGTTATGGAGGTGACAAAGAGTTTGTCTTAAAGGGTTATGTTGATGCAAGCTTTGACACTAATCTAGATGACTCATGACGGCGTTCTGGGAACGGGGGTCCCCAGACTTGCCTGCCTGCGGCCTGCGGCGTGGCTCAAAGGGGGCCCCAGCACGGCCCATCTTCACCAATACAAACTCAAGACCCTCGCGAGGGGCCAAGCCTCGCGGGGCGGACGACACGGAGCTTCCTCAGGCATGGCCTCGTCAAGATGGCTCGAGAGGAGGCGGAGAGATCAAGGCGGGGTACCTCGCGAGGTGCCCGTGACGCAAGCCATGACGACCCAGGGCGCCAGGCGGGTGCCAGCCCGCACAGCGTCCTCCTTTCCTCTTTGGTGCAAAGGGGGCAAGCGCAGCCGCGGAGTACCGAGGCATCAGGCAAAGGTTGCCATTTCGGTGCAACGAGGCCAAGACCAGGAGGACTACGAGACGGAGGTCACCGTGGAGCCCAACATGGCGTCATCACCAGAGCTTTGCGCAGGCGAAGACTACTTTTGTCAGGATAGCTGATACTTGCTGTCCCCCTTCAAATTAGCCCGCCATTGTTGGCTCCCTTCCCGCTCAATATTTGGGAAGAGGACCAGGGCCTCTATAAATAGGACGAGCCACCCACAGAGCAAGGGGGTTGGGTGGTAAGAAGAAAGTGGCTCGTTAGAGAGGTTAGAAGCAGAGAGAGAGAGAGAAAGGTGACTGAACTCCTCCCAGCAGGTCATCGCCCCAGCCAAGAACAGACCCTCGCGAGGCTGTTCTTCCTTGTATTGATCGTCATCATCAGCCCAAGAGGCAATCCACACACCACACACTAGAGTAGGGTATTACACCACAACGGTGGCCCGAACCAGTATAAACCCTGTGTCTCTTATGTTGTTCATCCCATAGCTTTGATCCTAGCGTGGCGGAGGGGTGCAGGTAGGTAGGAGGCGAAATCTCCGCGCACACCCCAGTGTTCGAACCTCAAGGGTCTGTCGGAACCCGAAACCCGAAAACTCAGTGTCTCAATCTAGATACATATTGAAAGTGGGAGCAATTAGCTAGAGTAGCTCCATGCAGAGTATTGTAGACATAGAAATTTGCAAAATACATACGGTTCTAAATGTGGCAGACCCGTTGACTAAACTTCTCTCACCAAGCAAAACATGATCACACCTTAGTACTCTTTGGGTGTGTAACACTACTAGGAAAACGCGTATACATAGTAGCATAGTAGTAACGCGGGAAAGAAGTAAATGTTGCTGCTATTTAGCAGTAACGCTTTTCCAGGAAAACGATACTAGTAACCCCATAGTAGTAGCACTATGAAGTATAAAAGCGCTACTACTATGTGGGACCAGACGAGGCCGCCGACTGTTTTCATAGTTGTAGTGGTGTACACAAAAAGAGCTACTACTAACAGTTTAGTAGCAGCGCTCTGTTTTTATGCACCGCTACTACTAGTGGGCCTTCCTTAGTAGTAGCGCTTTTCCTGGAAAGCGCTACTACTAGGTCCAATAGCAGCAGCGCTTTTTGCAAAGCAGCGATACTGCTAGTTGCGGCTGGTGCCACCTTTTCCACCCCTTCCCCTCGCTCTCCCTCACTTTGGCCTCTCTCCCCCTCCTTTCCCCTCTCCCCTCTCCACTCTACCTCCACCATTGTTTCTCTTCTTCTCTCTTCCTCCTACCTCTCTTCTCTCCTCATTAATGGCACCCTCCTCCATAAATGGCATCTCTCTTTCTCCTACACCTCTCTTCTCTCCCCCATTAATGCCCCCATCCACCATAACCCCTCTCCATTAGTTAGCTAGCTAGATTCACCTCTCCTCCCCAACAATTAGATCTAGCTAGATATTTAGCCAACCACCCTCCTCCACACCATCTAATTAACCGCGTGCTCTTGGTCTCTCTCGGGAGATATATATATAGGTGAGTAAAAGGTTGTTCATTTCAAGAAGAATATGTGTGTGAATGAGAATATGTGTGTTTGGGATATATATATATATGGAGAGATTTGTGCTAGTGACATGCCCTCGAGTTGCTCATGTTTTGCCGAAATGTCGATTTATTTTCGTTTCGGTGAATTTCAAGCAAACTCATATGTCCTATTTTTAGGCAAGGTCATGCCAAAATTTTATATATATGACTTTGAAGCATGCATTTTTTATTTCATAACCCTTTTGCGTGTTATACCATGCAGTCGGTCATGAAGGTGAGTGGATGGAAGGTGGAGCGGTACATGCAATCTGCGGTGATGGACATGTATGCAAATGATCGGACTAGGATTAGATGTCCGTGTGCAAGATGCAAGGAAGGAGTCCTCTTGGACCCTTTTGGTCGTGGCACTTTGAAGGCGCACCTGCTGATGAATGGTTTCATGGATGGCTATACTCAGTGGATAAGTGAAGAAGATGATGATGATGAGGACGTCCACATGGCAGGGAATAACGACAAGGGGATAGACAAAAAGATGACCGATCGACAAAAAGATGATGGCGCCGGACATGTCAGCGGGGAAGAGTCCGGAAATGACGATGGCGGCAGAGAAGATTCCGGACATGGCGAAGAAGAGTCCGAACAAGGCGGAGAAGAGGCGGCGGTCACGCCGTAGTCTTTGACGCTACTAAGTGCAGTCGTGTAGGACCCACATGTTCGAGACCTCCTTCGCAAGAGTACGACTAGCGAGAGAGCTGCTTCTAGGGAGGAGGCCAAGCTGGCGCAACTTGAAGTAGACTCGAGGACTCCATTGTATGACGGTTGCGATCCTGAGGTGACCCGCTTGAGTTTCACGCTCGAACTTCTAAAGATGAAGGCGAAAAACAACTGGGCAGACAAAAGCCTCGATGAGCATTTGAAGTTTCTACATAATAAAGTTCTTCCTGTGGGGAACCTGTGTCCTACTAGTGTCGAGGAGGCCAAGAAAATCGTTTGCCCTTTTGATTTGCCGCACATTAGGTACCACGAATGCATCAATGATTGCATCATTTATTGGGGAGCACGCGGGAAAAACCAGTTGTCCAGTGTGCAATGCTTCTCGATACAAGAAGGCAGGAAACAAATCTCCTCAGAAAGTTGTATGGTACTTTTCGATCACTCCCTGTCTGCAGCGGTATTTCGTAGATCCTAAGGAAGCAAAGCTCATGCGCTGGCATGCGGAGAGGAAGAAGCCCGATGATGGAGATGATCCGAGGCTGAGACACCTCGTAGATGGTGGCCAGTGGAGAGCATTTAACGCCGTATATGGATTTGCTGCAGAAGATCCAAGGAACATCGTGCTTGGTGCGAGTACCGATGGCATGAATCCTTTTGGAAACCAGAACACCAAGCACACCACATGGTCCGTCTTTGTATGGATGTACAACCTCCCCCCATGGAAGTGCATGAAGACAAAGTACATACACATGAGCATGCTGATTCAAGGGCCTAAACAACCGGGAAATAGTATTAACCTATATACGGGGCTTTTGCAAGAGGAGCTAGACACGTTATGGAAAACACCGGCATGGACATGGGACGCCGGTAAAGGAGAATATTTCCATATGAGAGTCGCGCTGATGACGACGGTGCACGACTATCTCGGTTATGGGTACACCTCGGGCCAGGTGTGCCACGAATACTGCGGATGCACGAGGTGCATGGATGATACAACGTCTCAGCTACTTACATCAACGAAAGATGGTGGGTCCGGGAAAATCATGTACATGGGGCATCGTAGATGGCTTGCGAAGGATGACCCATGGAGAAAGTGTGGAGATCTATTCAATGGGTTGGCTAAGCTTTGAGGACATCCATGTAAGAGGAGCGGCACCGAAATCGACGAGCTGTTGAGAAACTGGGAACAATGCCCCACGCCGGAAAGATCAAAAAGGCACCGGAGCCGCTGCTGAAGGTATGGAAAACGAGGACTGTTTTCTAGGACTTGGAGTACTGGCCCAAACATGACACACCTCATTGCCTCGAGATCTTTCTTGGCACACTAATGAACATGCCCGAGAAGACCAAGGATGGGCCAAAGGCAAGGAAAGACTTGGAAGATTTGAAGATCAGGAAAGATCTCCACCATAAAAAGTTGATGGAGGAGACGGAGATGGAGGAGGGGGGAAAGGGGCAGAAAAGTCAACAAGAAGGAGGAGAATTATTGCCCCCTTCTTGCTTCACCTTAAGTGCGAAGGAGATCGATCAATTCATCAAGTGCCTTATGGGAATCAAAGTCAGTTTCGGTTACTGTGGGAAGATAAGCAAATTTCTAGACCCCAAGAAGAAAAGGTTCAGCGGGATGAAGTCTCATGACTGTCACGTGATGATGACGCAGATACTCCCGGTTGCCATTAGAGGGATAATGCAGAAGCACATCCGTGACACGCTTACTGGTCTCTGCAACTTCTTCGATGTTATATCTCGAATGTCTATAAGTGTGAAGCAGCTCCGAAGGCTACAGGAAGAGATCATTGTCATACTATGTGAGCTTGAGATGTACTTCCCGCCCACGCTCTTTGACGTCATGGTGCATCTGTGTGTCCACATCATGGATGACATCATCGACCTCGGGCCTACATTCCTTCATAGCATGATGTCGTTCGAGAGGATGAATGGGGTCATCAAAGGATTCGTTCGTAACATGTCCCATCCGGAAGGGAGCATCGTCCAGGGGTATCTAAAGCATGAGTGTGTCTCCTTTTGCGAGAATTATATAAGCGTCAGAGACCCTGTTATTGGTTTGCCCGTCAAGAAGCACGATGGGAAGCTCAAAGGAGATGGTCACAACAACGGCCGGAGGGAATTTCACGTGGACTACTCGGATATACGGAACAACTTTGACAGGGATAACTTAGTAGTGCTACAACACCTAGATGTGGTAGATGATTGTGTGGCACAGCACAAAGAAACCACCGCAAAGAAGTACCATCATAAGGGGATGCTCAAGACGGACGACGAAGTTACTGTAGAGCACAATGCCACTTTCTTGCGCTGGTTTAAACAGCAAGTTCTTGAAAATCCCTCGGAAGAGGGCAGTTTGGACGGATTGCTCGTACACGCCGTAGCACATGGCCCGGCGCCCAAGCTCGCGACCTATCAGTCCTACGATATCAATGGGTACATGTTCTACATAGAGGACAAAGACATGGACAGTAATTACCAGAACTCTGGGGTGACAATTCAATGCGTGACTGACGCCAACGGCACAACTGAGAGATTGTACGGAAGGGTCAAAGAGATCTGGGAGCTTGACTATGCTGGAATGCACGATGTGACGATGTTCCGTGTTAGATGGGTCAAGGACGTCGTATGAGAAAACAAGTATCTCACCACCATGTCTATACCCGACGCGAAGAGCACTCCCGTGAACTTTAACATCATCACCAAAAATGAGCCATGGGTACATGCTAAGCACGTGACACAATGCTTCTTCATAACCGACTCGGCCAATCCCAGCCATGTTGTCATGAGGAGATCCGAAGGGAGCATCGTCGGAATGTATGGAGTAGCCAACGAGGAAGACTACAACCAATATGGCAACCCGATGAGTGAAGATGACGATGACGATGAAGCATACGTGAAAAGAAGAATCAATACTACAATACCTAAGAAAGATCGTAATCCATGGCTCCGGAAAAGCCACAAGGAGGGGCTCAATTACTCGGGAACAAACTAGAAAGGGAAGAAGCTCAATGTGAAACGTCGTCGATGCAGCTGATCAGAAACCTACATCTATATATATGTATCTATTTTGTGTACGCACTTAAGTAACCGTTATCGGTCAACTGATATGTTACCACCACATGCATGGTTCTGGTGATATGCGCGCCGTGGGGGAGAGGGAGATGCCGTCATCGGGACAAAAACAAAAAAACAAAAACAAAAGGGAGAAAGCAGTACAAAAGAAAAAAAGAAAGTAAAAAAAAGAAAAGGAAAATAATAAAAGAAAAGAAAATTAAAAACTAGAAAAGGAAAATAATAAAAATTGGAACAGTTAGCAGTAGCACAGGATTGAGAACCAGCGCTATAGCTACTATAGCTATAGCGCTTTGTTCTAGAAAAGCGCTACTACTATGTGCCATTAGCAGTAGCACTGCTTTACAACCTAGCGCTATAGCTAAGTTAGCTATAGCGCTGGGTTGTAAAGCAGCGATACTGCTATTTCGAGTTAACCTCAAATTTGGCCAATCGCCATGTCCCAATTCTCCCCCGGCCACTCTCCCCACACCCTCATCCCCCCACTCTGCCGCCGCCATCGCCCTTGCGCCATCCGTCACCCTGCTCGCCCTCGACTGCCGGCCCTTGCCCCCTGGCCGCCACCGACCTCGTCGCAGGCCGTCTCCCGAGCCCGCACCATCGACCACAATGCTGCCCCACCTCTCCCCTGCCCCTGCACCCGCCCTCGACCTCGCCACCCCTGCGCCCGCCCTCGACCTCGCCGGCCCTCGCCCCGCGCCCGCCCTCGACAACGCCGCCCTCTCCACCGCCCCGTAAGCCTCTCCCCTGCCCTCCTCTCTCTCTCTCTCTGCTCTCTTCTCTCTACTCTCTCTCTCTCTAATTTGGATGTATGAAACCTAGCTAGGAGATGTACCAGAGAGAGAGGAGATGTATGAACCCTATGAACCATAGTTTAGTGCAATTTTGTTTAGGGCAATTTACTTTAGGAAATTTAGCTTAGTGCAATTTAGTTTAGGGCAATTTTGTCTAGGGAAATTTAGTTTAGGGTATATGAAATACCTATAAATTTATTAAAAAACAGTAGCTAAAACAGTAGCAAATTGGATTTTGTAGGTATAAAAACGATAGCTAAAATTTATAAAAAACAGTAGCTATTTAGTTTTTGTAGGTATAGAAATTAGCTTTAAAAAACAGTAGCAAAAATTTATAAAAAACAGTAGCTAATTAGGGCAGTAGCAAATATAGCTAGGGCCAAAATTTTTAGCAAATGAGAAAATTTAGCTAGGGAAAATTTGTTTAGGGAAAATAAAAACTAGTAGCAAATAAAAACCAGTAGCAAATAAAACCCTAGATGATGTTTTAGGAGCATATAGCCTATACAATGTTAATGTTTTTAACACTTGGTTAATTTGCTAAGTCCTGGAAATTTGTCATATGATGTTATATGAACTTGTGCCAATTGTTGAAAAATATTTGAATGGCCTATGTTTTTCCGAAATGTTGATTCATTTCCGTTCTGGCAAATTTCAGGCGCTCCATATGTCCACTTTTTAGCAAAGGTCATGCCAAAAATTTCCGTGATTTTCTGCATGACTTGTACAAGAAACTAGGACATATGGAGTACCCGGAATTTGCCGGAAGGGGAATGATCAACATTCCAACCAAATATAAGCCCCTTTGTATCTTTTATTTACAATTGTTGAATAGGAAACATGTCTACCGACGCCGAAGTTGCGGGTGGTTCTGCTCGCCTCGAAGACCCCATCGAGGCAGCAAATCACTATTTCGATTACCTGGACAAACACTAGATGGGGTTGCATGGTGGTTGCAGTGGCACCAACCCCGACACCGACATCGGCACTGGCACCTGATACGTCTCCGTCGTATCTACTTTCCCGAAATCTTTTGCCCTTGTTTTGGACTCTAACTTGCATGATTTGAATGGAACTAACCCGGACTGACGCTGTTTTCAGCAGAATTACCATGGTGTTATTTATGTGCAGAAACAAACGTTCTCGGAATGACCTGAAACTTCACGGAGTTACTTTTCAGAAAATATGAAAAATACCTGCAAAAGATGAAGGCCAGGGGGCCCACCACCTCCTCACGAGGGTGGGGGCGCGCCTGTCCCCCTAGGGCGCGCCCCCTACCTCGTGGGCCCCCTGTTGCCTCTCCGACTCCAACTCCAACTCCATATATTGTGTTTTGGGGAGAAAAAAATCAGGGAGAAGAAATCATCGCGTTTTACGATACGGAGCCGCCGCCAAGCCCTAAAACCTCTCGAGAGGTCTGATCTGGAGTCCGTTCAGGGCTCCGGAGAGGGGAATCCGTCGCCATCATCATCATCAACCATCCTCCATCACCAATTTCATGATGCTCACTGTCGTGCGTGAGTAATTCCATCGTAGGCTTGCTGGACGGTGATGGGTTGGATGGGATCTATCATGTAATCGAGTTAGATTTGTTAGGGTTTGATCCCTAGTATCCACTATGTTCTGAGATTGATGTTGCTATGACTTTGCTATGCTTAATGCTTGTTACTAGGGCCTGAGTGCCATGATTTCAGATCTGAACCTATTATGTTTTCATCAATATACGAGTGTTCTTGATCCTATCTTGCAAGTCTATAGTCACCTATTATGTGTTATGATCCGTTAACCCCGAAGTGACAATAATCGGGATACTTACCGGTGATGACCGTAGTTTAAGGAGTTCATGCATTCACTATGTGTTAATGCTTTGTTCCGGTACTCTATTAAACGGAGGCCTTAATATCCCATAGTTTCCGTAAATACCCCGCTGCCACGGGAGGGTAGGACAAAAGATTTCATGCAAGTTCTTTTCCATAAGCACGTATGACTATATTCGGAATACATGCCTACATTATATCAATGAACTGGAGCTAGTTCTGTGTCACCCTAGGTTATGACTGTTACATGATGAACCGCATCCAGCATGATTCTCCATCACCGATCCATTGCCTACGAACTTTCCATATATTGTTCTCCGCTTATTTACTTTCCCGTTGCTATTGCTATCATCACTACAAAATACCAAAAACATTACTTTTACTACTGTTACCTTTTGCTACCGTTATCACTACTATCATATTACTTTGCTACTAAACACTTTGCTGCAGATATTAAGTTTCCAGGTGTGGTTGAATTAACAACTCAGCTGCTAATACTTGAGAGTATTCTTTGGCTCCCCTTGTGTCGAATCAATAAATTTGGGTTGAATACTTTACCCTCAAAAACTGTTGTGATCCCCTATACTTGTGGGTTATCAAGACTATTTTCTAGCGCCGTTGCCTGGGAGCATAGCTCTATTCTTTGAGTCACTTGGGATATATATATCTATTTATCATTATTAAGAACTTGAGGGATCCAAAAACCAAGATCTATCCCTCAAGTACGAGGGGAGGTAAGGAACTGCCATCTAGCTCTGCACTTGATTCACCTTCTGTTTTAAGTAAGCTTGCGACACCTACACCTGCTTCTGCTATTCGTTCTGATATGTCGCATGTTATTGATGATGCCACTTCTGCTATGCATGATACTTTTGATGAAACTACCTCTATGCCTGATACGACTGTGCCACTTAGTGATTTTCTTGATGAACAACTTTCTAGGGCTAGAGAAATTGAAAATATTGAATCTGATGATACTGATGAAAGTGATGATGAAGAATCACTTGTTATTCCTAAGGGTTATGTTTTTGATCAAGAAGCTTCTTTCGCTATTTTAGCTTGCAAAAATAGAAATGAACTCAAAAGGTTATTGCTAAATGGAGTAAGCAATCTCTAAATACTAGAATGAAGCCTGACTCGGCTTTTGCTATTTCACCTATCTGTGTTATCGATAAGGATTACGAATTCTCTGTTGATCCTAATATAATTACTTTGGTTGAATCTGATCCTTTTCATGGTTATGAATCTAAAACTGTTATGGCACATCTTACTAAATTGAATGATATAGCCACCCTGTTCACTAAAGATGAGAGAACTCGTTACTTTTACATCCTTAAAATATTTCCATTCTCATTAAAGGGTGATGCTAAGATATGGTTTAATTCTGTTGATCCTGGTTGCGTGCGTAATCCCCAGGATATGATTTATTACTTCTGTGCTAAATATTTCCCTGCTCATAAGAAACAAGCTGCTTTAAGGGATATATATAATTTTGTGCAAATTGAAGAAGAGAGTCTCCCACAAGCTTGGGGAGGCTTCTCCAATTACTTAATGCTTTCCTTATCATCCTCTTAAGAAAATGAAATACTTGATATCTTTTATAATGGACTAACCGATGCCTCCAGAGATTACCTGGATAGTTGTGCTGGTTCTGTTTCAGGGACAGAACACCGGATGAAGCTGAAATTTTATTGAACAATATGTTGACAAATGAAAATAATTGGACACCTCCAGAGCCAATTCCTGAGCCTATTCCTAAACCAACTCCGAAGAAGAGGGGTATTCTATTTCTCAGTCCTGAAGATATGCAAGAGGCAAAGAAATCTATGAAAGAAAAGGGTATTAAAGCTGAAGATGATAAGAATTTACCTCTTATTGAAGAAATACATGGTCTTAATTTACCGCCCGTTGAAGAAACATATAATCCAAATCCTTCTCCTATTGAAGAAACTCATGGTCTTGATAACCCGACACAGGTATTAAGGTAAATTCTCTCTATAGATATGATAAAGCTGAAATCCCATTTCCTAAGTTTGCTAGCCCATGCTTAGATGAGTTTGATAAATTTATGGCTAAGTAAGAAGACTTTAATGCTTATTTTGGTAGACAACTGAAATACAATTCAAATATGCTTGAACACTTGGGTGATTATATGGCTAATGTCAAAGGTGAACTTAAACTTATTAGTAAACATGCTTCTATGGTTACCACTCAAGTAGAACAAGTACTTAAAGCTCAAAATGATTTGCTCAATGAATTGAATAGTAAAGATAATGATAATTCTGTTAGAGTGGCTACTAGAACTGGTAGAATGTCTCAGGAACCTTTGTATCCTGAAGGCCATCCTAAGAGAATAGAGCAAGATTCTCACAGAAATAATATAGATGCACCTTGTTCTGCTAAAAGGAAGAAAAAGAAAAATGATAGGACGTTGCATGCTTCTAGTGATCCTATTGTTGAAACACTTGAGAATCCAAATGATATTTCTATGTCTGATGCTAAAACACAATCTAGTAATAAACCTGAAACTAGTGATAATGCCAATAATAATGTTCATAATGATGCTCAACCTAGTAATGATAATGATGTAGAAATTGAACCTGCTGTTGATCTTGATAACCCACAATCAAAGAATCAACGTTATGATAAGAGAGACTTTGTTGCTAGGAAACATGGTAAAGAAAGAGAACCATGGGTTCAGAAGCCCATGCATTTTCCTCCCAAACCATCTAAGAAAAAGGATGATGAGGATTTTGAGCGCTTTGCTGAAATGATTAGACCTATCTTTTTGCGTATGCAATTAACTAGTATTCTCAAAACCAATCCTTATGCTAAGTACATGAAAGATATTATTACAAATAAAAGAAAGATACCGGAAGCTGAAATTTCAACCATGCTTGCTAATTATACTTTTAAGGGTGGAATACCAAAGAAACTTGGAGACCCCGGTGTACCAACTATACCATGCTCCATTAAAAGAAACTGTGTTAAAACTGCTTTATGTGATCTTGGAGCCGGTGTTAGTGTTATGCCTCTCTCTTTATATCGTAGACTTTATTTGAATAAGTTGACACCTACTGAAATATCTTTGCAAATGGCTGATAAATCAACTGCTATACCTGTCGGTATTTGTGAGGATGTGCCTGTTATAGTTGCAAACGTTACTATTTTAACGGACTTTGTTATTCTTTATATTCCCGAGGACGATAGTATGTCTATTATTCTTGGAAGACCCTTTTTGAATACTGCAGGGGTTGTTATTGATTGCACTAAAGGCAATGTCACTTTTCATGTTAATGGTAATGAGCATACAGTACACTTTCCGAGGAAACAACCTCAAGTTCATAGTATCAACTCTATTGGAAAAATTCCATCAATTATATTTGGAGGTTTTGAATTTCCTCTTCCTACTGTCAAGAAGAAATATGATATTCTTATTATTGGGGATGTGCATATCCCCGTTGAGGTAACATAGTGTTATTCGAAATTTCTCTGGTTCCATGTTATTCGGAATGAGTTCGTTAACAAGATTTGATCAACCTTGTTAGTGGATTCCTTTTGATGACCATGAGATGGATGAAACTAGAAGACACAACCCTTTGTACCCCACTTTTACTTTCTGTTATTTATATTAAATAAAATAAATATTTTTATGTCTGTTATCTGATTATCTGTGCAATATAAAAATACCCCGAAAATAAAAGTTCTCCAAATGGCCTAAAATTTAAATATGATTTTTTCTAGAATATTTGAGAATATTTGGCACTGAGAACACAGCAGGGGGGTCAACCATCTGCCCACGAGGGTGGAGGGCGCGCCCTACCCCCCTGGGCGTGCCCCCTGCCTCGTGGGCCCACGGTGGCCCTCCTCCACTTATTCCTGCACTCATACACTTCTTCTTCCTCCCAGAAACACGAATATCCAGCTCAAGCACGAGTTCTAGCTCATCTTGCTACCATTTTCGATCTCCTTGCTCAAAGCACCTCTCACAAAACTGCTTGGGGAGATTGTTCCTTGGTATGTGACTCCTCCATTGGTCCAATTAGTTTTTTTTCTAGTGCTTTATTCATTGCAATTTTTGCTGCTTATGTCACCCTGTTCTTGAGCTTGCATGTCAAATGTATATGGTCAAAAGTAGTTTTGATGCATGATATAGGCCCTAGGCACTTGTAGGAGTAGTTGCTATCAATATCATTGAGTTCGGTGTACTTTTATTTTCAAGTTACTAAAAATTTCAGAATTTTTCAGAAAATGATGAGGAGACTATTGAGGGGCTCATCGAGCCAAATCTCGAAGGAAAAGGCACCTAAGCCTAAGTATAATTTGCCGCGCACCGCGGAGGTTCGGGCGTGTGAATGGCCTTCCGGTGATTTCTTGAGAGCAGCCGGTATTTATGAAGATTTTCATGAAATGGCTAAGAATGCAAGCCTCGCCGCTTTCCTCCATGACCAATGCGATCAGTATCTCTTACTCACAAATACCTTTGTGCAAAACTTTCATTTCCATTCTAGGAACTCGACACCTACGGTGGAGTTTCATTTATATGATGAGCATAAGGAGATGTCACTTTATGATTTTTTTCGGATTTGTTTAGTCCCTTTTGAGGGCAAGACAGAAGAACCACATCGTGACGATGTGGAGGGGTTTATTGATACTATCACTGTAGGGGAAACAAGGAAGGTTTCCGATGCACGAATCACTAGCATACATTTTCCTGTTTTACGTTATTTTGCATTATTTGCTAGTCATTGCTTAATTGGTCGCGGAAACTGTGGAAACCTTAGTATCCCTGATATTATTATTCTGCTCCACGGTTTATACAGTGATAACACTTTTAGTATGGGCGGCATTATTGCTAAACGGTTAAGTCTGAACCGTACCAAGGGCCCCATCTTTGGAGGCATCTATGCTTCACACCTAGCTGCACATTTTAACATACATGTTCGGCATTTTGAGAAGTAAGAAAAGGTGGTGCCTCGTGTTTATCTAGATTATAAAAGTATGGTGGCACATGATTTTATTGTTAAGAATAGGGAAGGAGAGCTTAAATATCAATTGCTCTTTAATAAACATCATCCTGAGACTATTACCCTGCCTGCTCCTTCTTTGTTTGATTTATCTTCAGGCACGTACCTTGTTCCGTTGAAGGCTATTCACGCCTACCGGAACCCTGCACCAGCCGAGGAGCCAGAGCCGGAACCACAAGTTGATCCTTCACAACAGTCTAATTACTAGTGGGATCCGGAGATGATTGTCAGTCAGTGGCAATCGGTGTCTTTGTCTTCTTCTTCTCAGTACAACCCCAACTACTATTATGAATATCCACCAGGACAGCCGTGGCCATAGACCAACTTAGGCCAAAATCCTAAGCTTGGGGGAGTACGTATTTCCAACCGACATTACATTTATGTTCACACACTCATTGCTAGATGTCGGTGCTCATACTTTTTCATTGTATCATCCATGCTAGTTTATTTTCCTTTTTATGCTTTCTTCTTGTGTGTTTAATAAACCTTAAGAAAAACAAAAAAATAGATGTAGCTTTTAGTTAGTTTAATTTCCATGCTTGTAGTAGTAATTAAAAAGAAAATCCAAAAATATTTATTGTTCTTCTTTTGCTTGTTGGGAGCTTTCACGTGTAAATAGTTTTATTTCTTTTCTTTTCTTTGGGGGTCGATAGGAGAAGACCATGATTAAATTGTTGAAGTGGCTCTTATATGCATAAATGTTGATCTGACAAAAGAGCCCATATTGCCTTGTCTTCTCCTATTTATTGAATGCTTGCAGATTCCAGCTTAGTCCAATGCACGTGCACTATTATTATTACTCACACTATTCAGTCGTGCAAGTGAAAGGCAATTATGATGATATATGATGGACTAGCTGAGATGAGAAAAGCTGGTATGAACTCGACCTCTTTTGTTTTTGTAAATATGATTAGTTCATCATTCCTGATTCAGCCTATTATGAATAAACATGTTTGCAATGACAACTAGAGATCATAGTTTCTTGTGCCATGCTTGATTAGCTATGAGTTATAATGGTTTACCTTGCGTGCCAACATGCTATTGAGATAGTTATGATGTGGTATGATAGGGTGGTATCCTCCTCTGAATGATTTAAGTGACTTGACTTGGCGCATGTTCACGCATTTAGTTGAAACAAAATCAACATAGCCTTCACGATATTTATGTTCATGGTGGATTATATCCTACTCATGCTTGCATTCGGTGTTGATTAATTTTAATGCATGTTCATGACTGTTGTCGCTCTCTAGCTGGTCACTTCCCAGTCTTTTGCTAGCCTTCACCTGCACTAAGCGGGAATACTGCTTGTGCATCCAAACTCCATAAACCCCAAAGTTATTCCATATGAGTCCACTATACCTACCTATATATGGTATCTAGCTGCCGTTCCAAGTAAATTTGTATGTGCCAAACTCTAAACCTTCAAATAAATATCCTGTTTTACCATGAATTACAATGTCTAGTCAGTCCTTGGTCTTTAAAGGTGCTCTGCATTTATGTTTTGCGGTCTCAGAAAGGGCTAGCAAGATACCATCTTGCTATATCATATTATGATTGTTTTGAGAAAGTGTTGTCATCCGAGATTTATTATTATTGCTCGCTAGTTGATTATGCTATTGATATGAGTAAACTTGAGACCTATGCGTTATTGTGAATGTGGTTAGTTATAATCTTTGCTGAAAACTTGAATGCTGGCTTTACATATTTACAACAACAAGAGCAAACAGAGTTTGTAAAATTTTTTCTTTATCACTTTCAGTTTATCAACTGAATTGCTTGAGGACAAGCAAAGGTTTAAGCTTGGGGGAGTTGATACGTCTTCGTTGTATCTACTTTTCCAAACTCTTTTGCCCTTGTTTTGGACTCTAACTTGTATGATTTGAATGGAACTAACCCGGACTGACGCTGTTTTCAGCAGAATTACCATGGTGTTATTTATGTGCAGAAACAAACGTTCTCGGAATGACCTAAAACTTCATGGAGCCACTTTTCAGAAAATATGAAAAATACCTGCAAAAGATGAAGGCCAGGGGGCCCACCACCTCTCCATGAGGGTGGGGGCGCGCCTGCCCCCCTAGGGCGCGCCCCCTACCTCGTGGGCCCCTGTTGCCTCTCCGACTTCAACTCCAACTCCATATATTGTGTTTCAGGGAGAAAAAATCAGGGAGAAGAAATCATCACGTTTTACGATACGAAGCCACCGCCAAGCCCTAAAACCTCTTGGGAGGGCTGATCTGGAGTCCGTTCGGGGCTCCGGAGAGGGGAATCCGTCACCGTCGTCATCATCAACCATCCTCCATCACCAATTTCATGATGCCCACCGCTGTGCGTGAGTAATTCCACCATAGGCTGGCTGGACGGTGATGGGTTGGATGGGATCTATCATGTAATCGAGTTAGTTTTGTTAGGGTTTGATCCCTAGTATCCACTATGTTCTGAGATTGATGTTTCTATGACTTTGCTATGCTTAATGCTTGTCACTAGGGCCCGAGTGCCATGATTTCAGATCTGAACCTATTATGTTTTCATCAATATATGAGTGTTCTTGATCCTATCTTGCAAGTCTATAGTCACCTATTCTGTGTTATGATCTGTTAACCCCGAAGTGACAATAATCGGGATACTTACCGGTGATGACCGTAGTTTGAGGAGTTCATGTATTCACTATGTGTTAATGCTTTGTTCCGGTAATCTATTAAAAGGAGGCCTTAATATCCCTTAGTTTCCGTAAGGACCCCGCTGCCACGGGAGGGTAGGACAAAAGATGTAGTGCAAGTTCTTTTCCATAAGCATGTATGACTATATTCGGAATACATGCCTACATTATATCAATGAACTGGAGCTAGTTCTGTGTCACCCTAGGTTATGACTGTTACATGATGAACCGCATCCGGCATAATTCTCCATCACTGATCCATTGCCTACGAGCTTTCCATATATTGTTCTCCGCTTATTTACATTCCCGTTGCTATTGCTATCATCACTACAAAATACCAAAAACATTACTTTTACTACTGTTACCTTTTGCTACCGTTATCACTACTATCATGTTACTTTGCTACTAAACACTTTGATGCAGATATTAAGTTTCCAGGTGTGGTTGAATTGACAACTCAGCTGCTAATACTTGAGAGTATTCTTTGGCTCCCCTTGTGTCGAATCAATAAATTTGGGTTGAATACTTTATCCTCGAAAACTATTGCGATCCCCTATACTTTTGGGTTATCAGCACCGACACCGACACTACCCCCGAGACCGGCAACGATGCTGTCGTAGCCGGTAAAGCACCGAAGAAGAAGAGGACACGAAGACGAAACGAGCTTGGCATCGGACGAATTGTGGTCATGGAGATGCACCCAAGAAGTTTGAGCCAACGACGCCGGAGGAAGCGCGCTCGTGCTGGGGCAATCAACTTGGATGCAGCCTCAGGGAAACCGCCAACATCAACGACGAGAGGTTGAGGCAGATACCCCATACGGAGAACATGCTCCTAAATAAGTTGCACAATAGGTTCTTGTTCCCCAGCCGCAATGAAAAAGAATATGAAGATCCATGGAAAGACATCGCCATGACAAAGATAAACGACAAGGCGATGGTGACGTTCACCAATGACTTGTCCGCCTGGAAAGTTTGGGTGAAAAAAGCGATTGCGAAGAATAAACCATGCTCCAACATTCACGCTGAAAATCTGTCAATAACAGAAGAGGACTTTGCAAAATTAAAGGAGAATTGCGCTAAAGAAGAAGTCAAGGAAAAGGCGGAGAAAATGAAGGCGCTCTAGGCTAGGAACACACCTCCCCACTGCCTCGGAAGTCGTGGTTACGAGGGGAAGAGGGTCATATGGGCCAAGGAGGACGCCGAACATGAAAGTCATGGAATCCCAGACCCCTTGGCGGAGTTCACCGGCCTGCTGGAGCATGACTGGATTAGGGCCTGGTACAAGTGGGACAAAGAAAAAAAGCTCTTTTACACGGACCCGATCACGAGGGACTTCATGAGACTTCTGGTAATTGTCATATTACCACATTATCATATTATAGCTTCCAATCAATTCGACTGCAAGTTTTGTCACATTAGTAAACCATCCACGTTCCTTTTGCAGAAAGAGCAGCACCAAAAGGCAGCCGAGAGCGACGAGTCATCACAGTCGTCGGCGAGGCCCAAGTGGGACACCCCATTCAACCGGGCCCTGAACATACTGAAGAAGGTCCCTGTGGACAAGTCATCGTCCTATGGACGTTTCCACGGCGTCGGAGATGGCACCTCATGGAAGACGTGCTACCCCGAGGATCTAGAGGAAAGAAGGAATAGACGCTCGGTCGTCACTCAGCAGAGCATCGACGAGAAGGTCAAGATTGCGGTCTATAAGACCAAAGCTGAGACCAAAGAAGAGTTGCTCGGGGCCATCAATGCAGCGGTCACTGACGCGGTGGTCAGCTTGCTTCCGACACTTGGGATTTCACGAAGAACAATCCAAATGCACGGCCGGAGGACTTTCCCCATCCTAGATTTATCGGGAGCAATTCGGTGAACACCAGAGCACCATCACCTGCTCAAGCATCCGCAAAAGGTCCCTCTCCTATTCATAGCAGCCCGACTTCCGTCTCTTGCATGGTCGGTGGGCCTTCATCACTGGCTGAGCTCGACGCCCTCACGGTAATTACACGTCATACCCCTTTCAGCAGCATGTCTATAGTCTTCCATTTCAGTTGCCTTTCGGATGTTTGACGTCGCAGACATGTCTCCTTCGTAGGCCGACGACACCCCGTGCACCCTACTCTACGACATCAAGGGCCAGAAGGTGGTCGTGGGAAAGGCAACGATCGTGAAGCCAAAGGACTGCATGTTACACAACCAAGAGATGCCCGATGACGTCTTCAAGGTTAACATGGCCAGTATCTTAGCGGGCTTCGAGGATTTGCCTCCTCCGATACCAGTCGATGATGACGAGACCCCTAAGATGATTGGAGCATGCAATAGCAGATTCTTGCCTTGGCCCAAGTCTCTTCTTTTTCTCGAGGCTCCTAGTATCACACCAACGCCACCTTCTCAAGAAGGTATGAACACCACCCCACCTACCTACCACATTACCTGCACTTGTCGTGGCGAGTGATAGCGGACGATGCGAGGGAGAGCCTCCATTAGTGCCAGATGATGTAGCCCCCGTTGTTAAAGAAGCAAATGTTAATGATGACATGGAGGATGATGATGATGACCCAGACAAGTATTTCAATACCGCCTATGATGATGGGGATTGATGGCTCAGGACGGCGTATGAGCGTGGAGATGATGACTCGATGTTGCCTAATTTTCCGGAGTCGGAACATCCTAAGGCGGAATGCAAAAAGTCTCTCTTCAAGCGATCCTCGCAGGAGACGCCTCCAGATGCCGCCTGTACCCAGCAACCCCTTGACGCCCGTCCACTGATTAGCCCGACGACACTGGGGGTGGTGGTTACGGAAGGTATGGTGGGCTCACTACTGCCACCCACCAAGAAGCAAAGGAGGAGACCAGACAAGAAAGGCCCTAAAGGAGCCAGAGCTGCTTCAAGCACCCAGCCGCCTTTGGAGCCCCGGGTGGTAGACAGAATACCTGTCGAAGGTGCGCAGCGCTTCCATGTCACCAGCTAGCCGATCCTACCTGCGAAAGCGCTAGAGCACATACTGAACAATGATCTAAGGAGACTCCATGAAGATGTGCTGGCCAGAGAGAAAAGCCTTCTGGTCGCGTAAAAACAAGGATACCCACTTTACGAGGCTCAGGTGTCGGGTGGGAGGTTGTACATCGAGAGATGGCCCGCGAATAAGTTCATCCTGCGATTTGACTACATCTACGACATGTTCCACATGACCAAGCTGGATTTCCAGTTCATCCGCATGTATGTGTTGTATCTGAACCACTTCATCAGGGTCGAGAGAATCAAATATATCTACGTCGTGGACCCGTTCTATATGCACGAGAGCTTCTTGGCAGTTTGCAAAGAGCACCGTGACTATGCGAGCAAGTACCTCGGCGAATTCATGATCGCTAATAAGGACAAGGAAGTGATTCTCTTGCCTTATCATCCCACATAAGTCATCCGCACATATCCTTTCGTAAGTGTTAATCATTCTTTTGCAAGCATGGAGGCTAATTTGAGGTGTACTTAATTTGCGCAACGGGGGGCACCGTCCTCATCGTTCTGTCCCCGGAATACTCCCATGCGATGTACTTGGACTCATCGAAGAACCTCAGGAAAGAGGATTACAAGCACATAAAGAGTGTTCTCGATAGTGCCCTGTTAACCTTCAGCCTGTCTGGTGGATATATCAAGGTGAAAAAGTACAGGAATCGCGGCTGGCTTTTGGTCATAAGACCGACTTCTGCTGCATCCAGCAACCGCACACCAGTATGGCTGATGGATTCTACCTCATGCATCACCTGCTCGAGTACATAAGGGATAATCAACGCCTTCGCATGTCACCTACTACCAACGATGCAGAGATTGTCAGCTGGGCCACAAGCATAGGAAGGACATCGGATCATCTAATCAGAGCTGGGTTTTATCACGTATAGTGTGAACTTGCCCAAGTGATCATGAAGCAGGTCCTCAAACCAACAGGGATGTTCTACCATGGGACAATCACGCGGGGAGATGTCCGAGCACTGCTACTCGCTCAGCGTCTGGACCTGAAGCCTTTCAAGAAGCTCGGGTGCTTCCTCCCTTACTATGAAGAGTGGACCACCGACATGGAGGACTGATTATTGATGACAATGTGTCACTACTGTCTTTCTATGGCAAAACTTTGAATTTATGCACGGCGAAACTATGTGATGTAACTAAACCATGGTCCTGAACTAGCGTAGATCGCTCTAGTTAATTAGTTTGGGTATGAGGAACTTCGTCATTTATGTTTACTATTGGTTGCTTGTATTTTTCTAATTATGCCTCCTTGTTTTCTTAAGTACATTATGTTGCATATTGTAACACCCTCGATGCGACTATATCTCCCACGTGTCGAGGCACGACTTAGAGGCATAATCGCATTGAAGGCATATGTCGCAAGTTAGGCAATCTTCACAACATCCCATGTAATATAGATCATAAAAGGGGAGATAACATAGTTGGCTTACACTCACCACGTCAATCAAGTACAGAAATAACATTACATCATTCAAACACTCATGGCCCGACTATGGCGCCAAAATAAAAGATAACCCAACATGCGACACGGTCCCGATCACCCCCAACTGGGCACCACTACTGATCATCAGGAAAGGAAACATAGTATCGTTGAGAGTCCTCGTCGAACTACCACTTGAGCTCAAGGGCGTCACCTGGAGCGGAATCGTCAGGCCCTGCATCTGGTGTAAAAGTAATCTGTGAGCCACAGGGACTCAGCAATCTCGCACACTCGCGATCAAGACTATTTAAGCTGAATAGGTATGGCAAGGTAAATATGTGGAGCTGCAGCAATCGACTAGCAAATATGGTGGCTATCCTGTTCGCAAAAGAGAGCGAGAAGAGGAGGCAAAGCGCGAGCGAGAAACTAGAGAGCAACCTGCGCAAGCATTACTCCAACACCGTGTCCACTTCCCGGACTCCGCCGAGAATGGCCATCACGGTAACACACTCAGTTGATCCATTTTAATTAAATTAAAGTTCAAGTTATCTACAACCGGACATTAACAAATTCCCATCTGCCCATAACCGCGGGCACGGCTTTCGAAAGTTCGCATCCCTGCAGGGGAGTCCCAGCATAGCCCATGACAAGCTCTCACGGTCAACGAAGGAATAGACCTCCTCCCGAGACGTTCCGATCAGACTCGGTACCTCAGTTCTTCAAGACACTTTGTCAGGTTAAAACAAATCCAGCAACACCGCCCGAATGTGCCAACAAATCCAGATAGGAGCTGCACATATCTCGTTCTCAGGGAACAATCGGATAAGCAATCCGTACAACTAAAACCAGCCCTCGAGTTTCCTCGAGGTGGCGCTGCAAGGGGCTCTAGGTTGGACCAACACTCAGAGGAGCACTGGCTCGGGGGGGTTTAAAATAAGATGACCCTCGGGCTCCGGAAACCCAAGGGAAAAAGAGGCTAGGTGGCAAATGGTAAAACCAAGGTTGGGCATTGCTGGAAAAGCTTTAATCAAGGTGAACTATCAAGGGGTTCCCATTATAACCCAATCGCGTAAGGAACGCAAAATCCGGGAACATAACACCGATATGACGGAAACTAGGGCGGCAAGAGTGGAACAAAACACTAGGCGAGAGGCTGAGCCTTCCACCCTTTACCAACTATATAGATGCATTAAGATAACAAGATAATATAATGATATCCCAACAAGTAAAATAATGTTCCAACAAGGAACGGTCTCCAATCTTCACCTGCAACTAGAAACGCTATAAGAGGGGCTGAGCAAAGCGGTAACATAGCCAATCAACGGTATGCTAGGACAAGGTGGGTTAGAGGTTTGACATGGCAATTTGGGAGGCTTGAAAGCAAGTGGTAGGCATCGTAGCATTGGCATAGCAAAAGAGCGAGCATCTAGCAAAGCAAAGATAGTAGTGATTTCGAGGGTATGATCATCTTGCCTGCTAAGTGGTCAGAGTAGACTAGATCCTCCAAAGCAAACTCAACGGGCTCCTCGTTAGCGACCTCGTCTCCTGGCTCTATCCAAACAAGACAAACAAGCAACAAGGACACAATCAACCACGTGCAAGGATAAAACAATAGGATGCAAGGATGGTATGCTATGCGGGATGCAATGCGGGATGCATATACAAGATTTGACAAGGGATGCATGAACCTGGCCTCAAATTGGAAAACCAAGTGTGCCACTGGAAAGATGAGATGAAATCGCTGGAAAACGATATAAAGAACGCCGGAATCGGAGTTACGGTTTGGAAATGGTAAGAATTCAAATATGACACTGGTCTGTGATTTACAGCAAGTAGCCATCTAAATGCAACGAGATAAACATGATACAGCACCCAAACATGACAACAAAATACATGGCAGGGATGCATTCATGATTCTTAACAAAAGTCTAGCACTAAGCTACGGCCAATTCATCCATTAACAGGTTCAAACAAGCATGGCAAAAATGCATATGCCAAACAGATTTCAGACTTAGTGAAATTAACACTTGTCTGGAATTTCAGATCAGGTAGCACACTTCGGAGCATGCAAACTATATGCTACAGGACCTGAACATGGCAAAGTAAAGCATGGCATGGAGCTACTCAAAGAGCTTAACAAAATTCCCTTAGTAACCTTGAGCCAAAAGGGATCAGAAAATACAATTGCAAGCATGTGAACATGGCAAAAACATAATCAGTTCTCAGACTTAGTGAAAACTGGAACATGCTGAAAACAGATATCAAGTAGGCATGTTTACGAGCTCGATGCACTCACTACGGAGCAAGTCATGACTAGCTAAGCATACACCCATCAAGAATACACAAAATTAAAGCTAGACATGGCAAGAACAATAGCATAGCATGCACGGATCAACTACAACATCATCGGCAAAATCGCTAACAAGTAGACAATCTGCTCAGATTCACGAAGTAGCAAAAGTAGAGCTCGATTGACTCAAGCTAGGGTGCTCCATAATTGCAAACAAAGACATGGATGGATATAGCACTACAAGATTAACAAATCATCCTTACTGATCATCCTTAAAAGAGGCACGGATCACTAGGAAACAACATGAACATATGGCATCATGAGAAAAACAGATCAAGGACTTAGTGGAATTGCTAAGTCCCTGAAACCAGCATTACCAAGAGCCTCACTTTGCAAGCTTGTTCTAGTCACCACACACATCACAAAAATACATGGGTTGCCCCTCTGGAAAGATGGAAAAACCCTTAACAAAACATATGTAGAGCTCACGAGCATATCATGCACACAATAATCATGGCAAAAATGACAAATATCTAAATGGAGCAGCAGATCTGGCAATTATATCAAGTAGCCCTCTTCTAACAGCATTTCGGGCATCAAGATGAACTCAAAAGAAAATTATGCAGTGGAATTAAATGATGTGCTCTCTGAGACGAACATTTTGATATGCTATATGCCCAAAACGGAGCTACAGATGCGGAGATATAGCATGATGAACAGGAGCACATGAACTAGGGTTTCGGGAGAAAGTCACCCCAAACGGGATCTCAGATCCAGATCCGGATGGCGCGGATTACGAGGTTCGCCAGGGTACTGTAGCTCACCGGAGTCGTCGGGGAAGGAGCTCGCCAGAGATGGAAGGGGCCGGCCGGGGCGGTTCGCCGGCGTGGAGGAGGCGGCTTGGCGGCGGAGCGGCCGGGAGGCGGCGGCCGGTGGCGAGGGGCGCCGGGGCGCGGCGGGCTCGGACGGCGTCGGGCGCAGGAGTAGTGGATCCGGTGGCGGCCGGCAATGGCGGGCGGCGGCGCCGGCCGGGTGAGGCGGCTCGGCCGCGGAGAAGACGCGGCGCGGGCGAGGGGGGGCTCGGGCCCGGTCGGGACGGAGGAGAGGGTCGGCCTCGGGCCCTCGCGGGCCGGCGGCTGCGGGCGGCGAAGCGGTCCCCTCGGGGACACGTGGCAGCTGCTGGTAGGTCGGCGGTGTCCGATGGCGGCGGAGACGGATTTGTTTTAGGGTTTGGACGGGGGAGATCCGGATTTGGAATGGGGAGGTATATATAGGCATAGAGGGAGCTAGGAGAGTCCAAATGAGGTGCGGTTTTCGACCACGCGATCGTGATTGAACGCTCTAGATGATGGAGAGGGTTTTGGTGGGTTTTGGGCCAAAATGGAGGGGTGTTGGGCTGCAACACACACGATGCCTTTTCGGTCCCTCGGTTAACCGTTGGAGCATCAAACGAAGTCCAAATGGTACGAAACTTGACAGGCGGTCTACCGGTAGTTAACCAAGGCCGCTTAGAATGTCTCGGTCCAATCCGGAAATGTTTAATCCCCACACACGAAAGAAAGGTAGAAATGACCACCGGAGGAGAACGAAGCGCCGGAATGCAAAACGGACAACGGGGAAAATGTTCGAATGCATGAGATGAACACGTATGCAAATGCAATACACATGATGACATGATATGAGATGCATGACAACGATAACAACACACGGAGACAAAGACCCGAACCCGAGAAAATAAATAACTTAAGGCCGGAAATGGCAAGAGTTGGAATACAAATTGGGAAAGTCATATCCGGGGTGTTACAACACTCCACCACTACGAAAGGATCTCGTCCCGAGATCTAGGACTGAAAGAACGCCGGGTATTCAGAATGGAGGTGATCCCCGCGTTCCCAGGTAGCTTCACGGTCGGAATGGTGTGACCACTTGACTTTGAGGAATTTGATTGACTTGTTGCGAGTCTTGCGTTCAGTCTCTTCGAGAATAGCAACGGGGTGCTCACGATAGGAGAGATCTTCTTGGAGCTCAATGTCCTCGAAGTTGACGGTGCGGTCAGGAGTCTTGAAGCACTTCCGAAGCTGAGAGACATGGAACACATCATGAACATTTGCAAAGTTTGAAGGAATCTTGAGTTGATAGGTGAGATCGCCTCTCTTGCTGACAATCTTGAAAGGTCCCACGTATCTAGGGGCAAGCTTCCCTTTGATACCGAAACGACGAGTACCACTACAGGAATCCAGTACTTTGCCGTCTGCCATGGCGGACGGCAAAGGCAGGGACGGCTGACGGCAAAGCACTTTGCCGTCCGTGGCGGACGGCAAACAGTGACGGCAAAGATAGGGTCGGCAAACAGGTCCTTTGCCGTCGGCTTTTTATGGCGGACGGCAAAGAGCCCTTTGCCTACAGCGGCTGATGGCAAAGAGGGGGGGCGGCAAAATGTGGCACGTCCGCCAGCGTCACTCCGTTAGGCGGCTAACGGCGGCCTTTGCCGTCCGCCAGCGGACGGCAAATTTGAGCGCCTCTTTGTCGTCCGCCAGACGACGTCAGTGATACGTCAGCGCCCGCTCTTTTTTGCCGTCCGCCTGGCGGATGGCAAAGGCAAAGTCTTTGCCATCAGCTTGGCTTTGCCGTCCGCCACGGTAGGAAAGTTGGCCAAATGGTCCATCCCCAGGAAGCACAGGTGGGCGCCACGTGCCCCCTTTGCCGTCTGCCATCGACGGCAAAGGGGTCTTTGCCATCTGCCGCGGACGGCAAAGATCCTGCACTGCCTCTTTTTTGTTCTGTTTTTCTTATATCCAACAATTATCACAACAAATATTTCACAGCACATATATATCCATCACATAAATATCCAGCACATATATATCCAACATAATAAATATCCAGCACATATATATCCATCCATACATACATAGTAGGTTGCACATAGTTCCATCGATCCATACATATTACAATATGCAAAGTTTCATCATAGCAAGCGAGCTGAATACAAGAAGTGCATCAAAGGAAAAAACAGGAAAAAGCAAGCAATCCATCATAGGAAGCTGGCTTCCGTGAAGTGAATGAAACCTGCAAAATGACAAATAAGAAAGTTAGAAAAAGAAGACTAGAAGAAAAAGAATAGAAGAAGAAGACTAGAAGAAGAAGTATATGCCATATATTAGCTAACTTAGGTGAAATGTATCGTTTATGAGCTAACCTAGGTGAAATGGGTAGTTTATGAGCTATCTTAGGTGAAATGTATCATTTTGGAGCTAAGTTAGGTGAAATGGGTCGTTTATGAGCAAACCTAGGTGAAATGGGTCGTTTATGAGCAAACCTAGGTGAAATGGGTCGTTTATGAGCTAACCTAGGTGAAATTGATCATTTTGGAGCTAACTTAGTTGAAATGGGTCTTTTATGAGCTAACTAAGGTGAAATGCCACGTTTTTGAGCTAAGTAAGGTAAAATGGATCGTTTTTTAGCTAACTTAGGTGAAATGGGTCATTTTGGAGCTAACCTAGGTGAAATGGGTCATTTTAAAGCTAGCATAGGTAAAATGGATCATTTAGGAGCTAATCTACGTAAAATGGGTCATTTTAGAGCTAACTTGGATAAATTGGATCACTTGTAAGCTAACTAAGGTAAAATGAGTCATTTTAGAGCTAACTTAGGTAGAATGGATGGTTTATGAGGTCAGTAAGCTTATTAAGTCATTTTGGAGGAAAAGAAGCTAACTCTAGGTCATTATGGCAAGCATATTGGAGGAAATAAAGCTAAGTCTAGGTCTTTCTGCATTTGTTAAGCAAAACACTAGAGAAACTTACCGTGATCACGGAGGTGTAGGAGCGGGCTGGCTCGCGCCGGTAGCTGGAGAAGGATCGTGCGATGTGTTTCTGGAGTTAAGCTGCACCAAAGATCATTTCCAATGTCTCGTTAGCATTATGACACTCAAATTTTAAGACTAGCAAGTAATGCCCATTCAAATTAAACTCACCGTGCTCCCAGGAGCAATCACTGGCATCGGCGGAGCGGTCTGACCGGACTTCTCGCACACAGACTGCACATTTGGTTTTCACAATAGAGTCATACTAGTTAGTAATGAGACTCAAATGTTAAGACTAGCAAGTAATCTGCAGAAGAAACTTACCACAAGGAGCTCATACATGGCCCTTGCCTGCATGTCATTCTGTGCCCTCTCCTCCTCCAACATCTTTGTCGTCCTATCCTCCAACTCCCGCTGCCTCTCCGCCGCCTCCGCCAGAAGTTTCTCCGTTCTATCTCTCTCACTCTGTATATCAGCCTGCAACACCACTCACATGACCATTTGTAATCATTAATGGAAGCGCACACAATGTAATGGAGAAAGATAGCTGAGTACGTATAACTAACCTTGAAGGCGAGTTGGACTGGCCGTTCACGAGGCCTTATCTCAGGAGCGGAGCTCGACTGGCACGCCTTGATCTCCGGGAGAGTGCTAGGACAACGGATAAGTCCATCTCCCATGGCTATGGAGCCATGGGACCTCCCACCACCAGATATCATCAGCAGCTCTGTATCATGACTCTTGAGACCAAATATCTTCAGTTTATCAAGATTCGCTCCCCTCTTTAGATTCGCTGCATACCCAGCGGGGAACATCAACTGTTGTTGCACCCACAAGAGAATTTCCCTCATAGCTGGCCTTCCAAGATTGAACCATGCCTTTGGCTTCGTCCAGTTCTGCTTTCCTTTCGGTTCTTTCATGTTTTGTAACGGCCTATCACATAGCGCCTCCAGATCGACTCTAGCCTTAGTATTATCCTTTGACTTCCCATCTATGCCAAACAATGTACCAAAAAGTGGCTCGGTGATATTCTTCTCAGTGTGCATCACGTCGATGTTGTGTGGGCAAAGGAGGTCTTTGAAGTAAGGCAGATCCCATAAGCATGTTTTGTGAGTCCACGCGTGCTTAGTATTATAGCCCTTGAAGTACCCTGGACGTTGTGGATCTGGCTCGAGAGCGTTTAACTGATCCAGGGTCTGTTGGCCTGTCAATGCAGGTGGTGCAGAGTTTTTGACAACTCTACCCCTGATGAAGTTCTTCTTGTCTTTCCTGAACTTATGGCGAGGATCTAGGAACTGTCTATGCATGTCGAAGCAAGAAAACTTGCGCCCGGCCTGAAGCCAACGGAACTCAAGAGCTCCCTTGCATGTGGGGCACGGGAACTTTCCATGCACACACCAGCCAATGAATAGCGCATACGCCGGCAAGTCATGCGTCGAGTACATGTACCAGACACGCATTATGAAGTTCCGTTTGCTAAAGGCGTCGTATGTCTTGAACCCATTATCCCAGGCTTCTTGCAATTCGTCCTTAAGCGGCTGCATGTACACATTCATATTTTTCCCCGGATAGTTGGGTCCTGGAATTATCAACGTCAGGAAAATGTTCTTTCTTTGCATAATTTGTCCGGGGGGGGGGGGGAGATTGAGTGGAAAGACAAATACGGGCCAACAACTGTATTGGGCTGCCATCATACCAAACACACTGAACCCATCCGTGCTGATGCCGACTCGAGGATGCCTCGGATCTGCCGCTTTGTCAGCATGTAATTCATCAAACTTTTTCCACGCAACACCATCCGATGTGTGTACCATCATCAGATTCCCATCTGCATCTAGTTCGGTTCTTTTGCCTGTTTTATGCCATGTCATCTGTCTGGTCGTGTCTTCGACCATGAAAAGACGTTGAAGTCTTGGTATGATTGGCATATACCGAAGAACACTAACGGGGATTTTGGTATATGTCTTCTCACCCATACCGTTGTCTACCACAATATACCTGGAAGACTTGCAAATGGGACAATAGTTCAAGTCCGCATAGTCAAGCCTAAATAAGGCACATCCTTTCTCACAGGCATGTATCTTCTCATGGGGCATCTTCAGTGCACGGAGGATTTTGTCCGACTGGTACAGGTTTGCAGGCATTACATGGCCTTTGGGTAGAAAGCGTCCAAATACTGTCATAATTGCGTCATAGCATTCTCTGCCCAAGTTGAACTGAGCCTTCAGAGCCATTACTTGTGAGATGGCATCCAACTGACAAAGCTCAGTGTGCTCGTGGAGCAGACGTTTTGAAGACTCCAACATTTCATTGAAGGCCTTTGCAGATTCCTCCATCTCCTCGTCCGAATCCCGAGCATCATCATAGTCTTGCACCATGTTTTCCATCCCGGTACCATGCTCGTCGGTGCGGCGACGATCCACCTCAGCTTGGTCACGTTGGGCAGACTCACCATGAAATGTCCACACCATATAATCAGGCGTAAAACCACTCTTCTGTAGGTGTTTGCCCATTTCAGCCTCTGTCTTCTTTTCCCAATTGCCGCACCGGAAACAGGGGCACCAGGTTATCTTTTGGCCATTTGCAAATGCGGCTTGCATAAACCCCTTGGTTTTTGTGAACCATTCAGCGCTCCATTTTTTCTGACCAGTGTGACCGGTATACATCCACGCACGGTCACTCATCTTGACTTTCAGAGCTACTAGACACACAACAATTATATATGTAATTCACCATGTATATATTCATCAGTTGATCTACTTTGTCAATTTTATTACGTCCATGCAACCTACACTCTAATAGGTAATGATAGGTCCTAATCCCACCCGTGTATGTGTAGATTGGGTTCATTTTCCCAAGCTATGCTCTGGATCCGACGCAAAATTTCGGCAGCACCTCCCCGTTGTTCTCCTGATACACGTCTCTGCAATAAACAGAGAGGATGTGTACCCGGAGAACAATAGGGGAGGCACTGACAAAATTTATGCGTCGGATCCGGAGCAAAGCATATGGGAAAACGAACCCAATCTACACATACTCGGGCTGTCCATGGATAGCGTTGGACAATTCGAAAGAATCAAGGTTATAAATATGCAAATGCATGCATATTTATAACTATGACGCTTTCGAACGGGAGACACATATTGGTTACGCATACTGATGATTCAAGACACATATATAGCTAGCTATCAAGTTTCATCGGAATAGATCAAATAATTAATGGGGGAGGAGGACTTGTCATTTGTGCTCACCCACGAATGAAGGGGCAGAGCTCGTCAAACACACGGCGAGGTCGTCGAACACCAAACCTCGCAGCGATGAAACAACTGCACATTTAAAACTACACGATCAACACAATTATATATGATGTTTTTCATAACAAAATCGAAAAATATATGACCTAACTAATAATTCACAAATATATGACCCCGTCGACCTCTGGAAGGCCAAAGAACACCTTTTCAGGAGGTGTCGGGGGTCGGGGTGTCCTGTCGGTGTCGGGGTGCCGTGTCGGGGTCGGGGTGCTGTTTCGGGGTCGGGGGGTTGGGCTGTCGTGTCGATGTCGGGGTAGTGCTGTGTCGGTGTCGGGGTGTTGTTTCGGGCTCGGGGTGTGGTGTCAGGGTCAGGGTGTCGGGTCAGGCTCGGGGTCGGGGTGTCGGGTCAGGCTCGCGGGGTCGGGGTGTCGGGGTCGGGGTGTCGCTTCGGGGTGCCGGGTCGGGGTCTGGGTACCGTGTCAGGTCGGGTTTTTTTTCCTTTTCTTCTTCTTCCTCTTCTTCCTCTTCTTCTTCTTCTTCTTCTTCTTCTTCTGCTTCTTCTTCCTCCTTTCCTTTTTCCTCTTCTTCTTCTCCTCCTCTCCTCTTTTTTCTTCTTCTTCTTCCTCTTCTTCTTTTTTCTTCTCCTCCTCCTCCTCTTCTTCTTCTCCTCTCCTCTTTTTCTCTTCTTCTTCTTTCCTAAAACTAAACTAAACCTAAACCTAAAACTAAAAAAATAGAAAAAGGAAAAAACTAAATCTAAACCTAAAACTAAACTAAAACTAAACCTATAAACCTAAAACTAATCCTAAAACTAAAACTAAACTAAATCTAAAATAAACATAAACCTAAAACTAAAAAAACAGAAAAAAGGAAAAAAAAGGAGGCAGAGAGCTCACCTGGGTGGAGGAGGGGAGCGGGGCGGCCTGGGGCGGCGGCAGTGGCGACGGGGCCGGGCCCGGCCGGGGCGGCGGGGCGCGGGGGCGCCGGGGCGTGGCGGCGCCCATACGGCAGGGCAGCGGGGGCGGCGGGGATGACGAGGGCGACGGGGCGGGGCGCTGCCGGGGCGGGGGGCTGCCGGGGCGGCGGCGGGGTGGTGGGGCGAAAGGGTGGGGGGCACTGGGCGGCGGCAGGGTGGTGGGGCGACGGGGTGGTGGCAAGTAACTGGCCGGAGAGAAAGAGAGAGAGAGAGGGGCGGGGTGGGGCGGCCGTTAACGTTAGTGGGGCCCTCCCTCTTTGCCGTCCGCCCCCCTTTGCCGTCCGCCTTTTTGCTCTTTGCCGTCGGCTAGCGGACGGCAAAGAGGGGGGCCGTTAGGTTTTTTTTAGCAGCTCGTCAGTGGGGCCCCTCCCTCTTTGCTATCCGCTAGCCGACGACAAAGAATCTTTGCCGTCTGCTAGCCGACGGCAAAGAACTGGCTGATGGCAAATTAGGTCTTTGCCATCAGCCAGTTCTTTGCCGTCTGCTTTTTGGTAGCTGATGGCAAAGAGCTTCTTTGCCGTCTGCTAGCTGACGGCAAAGAGCTGGCAGATGGCAAAGTAGCTGATTCCAGTAGTGTACCTTCCATAGGAGAGACACGGAGGTAAACATGATCTCCGATCTCGAAAGCCAAATCACGGTGCTTACTATCATAGTAGCTCTTCTGGCGGGATTGGGCTGCTTTGAGGTTATCTCGAATGACTTTGCACATCTCCTCTGCCTCTGTGATTAAGTCATTACCCAAAAGCTGACCTTCACCGGTTTCGGACCAGTTGAGAGGGGTACAACACTTCCTGCCATACAAAATTTCAAATGGGGCCTTGCCCGAACTTGCTTGAAAACTGTTGTTGTAGGAGAATTCAGCATATGGAAGACAATCCTCCCACTTCATGCCGAAGGAAATCACACAAGCCCTGAGCATATCTTCAAGAATCTGGTTGACACGCTCGACTTGACCGCTAGTTTGAGGATGGAAAGCCGTGCTGAAGCGGATGTTGGTGCCCATGGCCTTCTAAAAAGAATCCCAAAACTTGGAGGTAAAGATGCTGCCACGGTCTGAAGAGATCACTTGTGGAATACCCTGCAGAGAGACAATTCGAGAGGTATAGAGCTCCGCCAATTGAGCTGCAGTGATTGACTCTTTGATAGGCAGAAAGTGAGCCACTTTGGTGAGTTTGTTGATGATAACGAATATAGCATCATTGCCACGCTTGGACTTTGGAAATCCAGTCACGAAGTCCATCTCAATGTGGTCAAACTTCCATTCTGGAATGGCAAGAGGTTGAAGGAGACCAGCTGGCCTTTGGTGTTCTGCCTTCACTCTTCTGCAGACATCACACTCATTTACGAACTGAGCAATCTTGTGCTTCATTCGAGTCCACCAATAAGCCTGCTTGAGGTCCTGATACATCTTCGTACTCCCAGGGTGGATGGAGAGGAGAGAATTGTGAGCCTCGTTCATGATCACTTTACGGAGGTCACCTTTGGGCATGACAATATGATCCTCGAAGAAGAGAGTATCCTTGTCATCAAGGCGGTAGCACTTGTACTTGGGTTGACTCTTGGCAATCCCAATCTTCATCTTTTTCACCATAGCATCAAGAAACTGGGCTTGGCGAATCTGGTCTTCCAAGGTAGGAGAGACTTGAAGGTTGGCGAGGAAACCTTGAGGAACAACTTGCAGATTAAGTTTGCGGAAAGCTTCACAAAGCTCGGGTTGATAAGGCTTGAGAATAAGACTGTTGCAATAAGCCTTTCTGCTCAATGCGTCAGCAATCACATTGGCCTTTCCTGGAGTATACTCGATACTCGGATTATACTCTTGAATCATTTCGAACCATCGAGTTTGCCTGAGGTTGAGATTAGGCTGGGTGAAAATGTACTTGAGACTCTTGTGATCAGTGAAAATGTCCACTTTTCTTCCCAATAAGAGATGTCTCCAAGTCAAAAGAGCATGCACAACTGCCGCCAACTCGAGATCATGAGTGGGGTAGTTCTTCTCATTGGGCTTCAACTGGCGAGAGGTATAAGCAACAACTTTCTTCTCTTGCATCAACACTGCGCCAAGACCTTGGAGAGAGGCATCACAAAAGACCTCATACGGCTTGGATTCATCAGGCGGAGTCAGAACTGGAGCAGTGATCAATTTCTCTTTCAAAGTGTTGAAAGCAATGTCACACTCCGGAGACCAAACGTACTTGACGTGCTTCTTGAGAAGATTTGAGAGAGGCTTCGCGATCTTGGAGAAGTTTTCAACAAATCTTCGACAATAGCTTGCGAGACCGAGGAAGCTACGGAGTTGCTTCACGTTCTGAGGAGGTTCCCAATTCACAATTGCAGACACCTTCTCGGGATTCACCGCAATGCCCTTGGCAGAGATGATATGACCAAGATAAAGAACCTCATCGAGCCAAAATTCGCACTTGGAGAACTTGGCGTAGAACTTGTGTTCCCTTAGCTTATCGAGTACCAAACGCAAGTTCTTGGCATGATCTTCCTTGTTCTTCGAGAAAACCAGAATGTCGTCGAGATAGACCAAAACGAAGTCATTGGTGTAGGTGTTGAAGATGAAGTTCATCATGCGAGAGAATGTCGGAGGAGCATTGACGAGGCCAAAAGACATGACAGTGTATTCGTATGAACCATAGCTTGTCCTGAAAGCTGTCTCGGGAATATCTTGCTCACGGATACGAATCTGATGATAACCCATACGGAGATCAAGCTTGGAGAATACTTGGGCACCTTTGAGTTCTTCGAACAGCTCATTGATGTTGGGAAGTGGGTATTTGTTCTTGATGGTCTTCTTGTTCAATGGACGGTAATCAACACAAAGTCGGTCCGTTCCATCCTTCTTCTTCACAAAAAGAACACCACAACCCCATGGAGAAGAACTAGGCCGGATGAGACCCATTCTCTCTTGAATATCGAGTTGCTTCTTCAGCTCCTTCAACTCTTCAGGTCCGAGCTTGTAAGGACGCTTGCACACAAGTTCCGTGCCAGGATCAAGATCAATAACGAATTCAACTGGCCGGTGCAGAGGCATTCCTGGAAGCTCTTCTGGAAAGACGTCTTGATATTCGCAAACGACTGGAATTTGCGAGATGGCATCGAGTTCACCCTTCTCATTGAGAGAAAACAGACGGATGGTATCATCACGAGCGGCAAACACAATTACATCCTCAGACGAATGAGTCAATTGAATCTGCCTGGCTGCACAATCAAGCTGAGCCTTGTGCTTAGAAAGCCAATCCATTTCGAGAATAAGATCAATATCCGAGTCACCCAGAACAATTGGAGAGGACAAGAACTTATAGTCACCGAAAGTGATTAAAACATCCGGAACGCATACTCGAGATGTCATTTGACGGGCCGGAGAGACAATAGCCAACGGTTTCGGCAACACTTGAGTAACAAAATCATGCTTAGATGCAAAATGTCTCGAGATGAAACAATGCGATGCACCAGTGTAAAAAAGAACTTTAGCTGGAATATCATTAACAGGAAGGTTATCCATGATGACATCTGATGAATCCTCTGCCTGAGCTGCATTCACCATATTGACCTTGGCGTACTTGGGGTTATGCTTGACCACAGCTGTACTTGCCGACCTCACATGAGGAGGAGGAGGAAGACGCCTCTGGTTGAGACACTTGTTAGCATAGTGACCCTTCTATTGGCACTTGTTGCACGTGACCTCTGAAAGCGGACGGTGATACGGAGCACTCGATCTTGGAGCTTGAGACGAAGTCTTGTTCTGAAAGCCAGGGTTGGGTGGGTGGGAAGATCCACTGCTCTTCAGCTGATACGGCTGACGGAATGGAGGAGGAGGAACGCCAATACTTCTGCTGCTTGGCCACTTGAGTAGAGGAAGAAGGAGTAGCATCTCTGACTCGCTTCTTGGAAGCATCACACCTCAGTTGAGCGGCCTCTTGCTTCAACGTCATGTTGTAGAACTCATCGTACCTCAAGGGCTCAAGAGCTAGCTGGATTTCTTCTCTGAGACCACCCCTGAACTGGTATATCATGCTCTTCTCATCAGGTACGTCCTGCTTGGAAAAGCGGGCGAGCTTCTGAAACAACTTGTAGTAGTCATAGACAGACAAAGAGCCTTGCTTCAGGTTGTGGGATTCCTCACGCTTGCTTTCAACCACGCTCTGAGGGATATGGTGAGCTCTGAAATCTTGACGGAATTCATCCCAGGTAATTACACGTCCACCTCTGGAATTCTTGTACTGCTGGAACCATTCTGCAGCTTGATCTTTGAGTTGGAAGGAAGCGAACTTGACAAAGTCCTCAGGCCTGACGTTACTGCACTCGAAATGCTTGCACAGATCCACAAGCCAATCGTCAGCATCGGTTGCCTCAACACAATTGCTGAAAGTCTTTGGCCCGTTAGCAAGGAACTGGTTGAGTGTAGCAAAGTGATTCTGATTGTTTCCTTGGTTCCCTTGGTTGCCTTGATTGCGCTCTTGGAGAATTTGCATGATCAACTGTGTGTTTGCATTGGTTGCGGCCATCACAGCTTGCCATGCCTCCGGAGGAGGTGTAGGTGGCGGCGGATCAGGATTCGGAGTCGTGCGCGTTGGAGGAGCCATCCTGAAGAGGTTGACATCCATTAGCACATTGATAGACAAATATTGAAGCTGAATCCAACGGAATGAAAATTGCGACGTATAGTCTTCACATCCGAACAAAATGAACGAATGCATTCCTCTTGAAATGGTCACATATCCATAAATTTAGAAGCCACGTAGAATTTAGGTAGAGAAATAAATCAACAAGGTATGGATCAAGAACGAATAATCGGTAAGAAATCCCAATCTCAAACCAATATCCGTGGATGAAGAACTAGAGCTACTAGAATTCCCACCTATGAAACTCCCGAACCTTTCCGGTTATGCAATCAGGTGTTGGGGATACAGGGGAAGCATAATATCTCACCCAAATCTAGCAAAACCAACATCCAGCTGTATCCATCCTTCAACACATAACCAAGAAAAACTGCGGAAACCATCTACCTCAACCTTCGAAAAGCATCCGTTATACAAGTTATGGCGATACTCCCGAACTCCCGCCCCAGTACTGGGTGGTGTCGAGGTTATCTCACCAACGAACTGCATAAAAGAGATTTTCGATGTCGGCGTTTAAACTCAGGTATTCTAGAACTGCAACGATAAAATTATGACGACAACACCTCAGAGCTCAACTCCCCGGGACACTTCCACAAAACCCCTGACAGGAGGCACCAAGACAATGTTCTCATCATAAAACCATCGGAACGATTCCAAGACACCCGCGTGATCCTAAAAATTTTTAGTGAAATTTGAGAAGAGAAGAGTCAAAACTCTACGTCAGGATGCCTTACCAGAGCGATGAGGAGACTAGGAAGTAAAAAGAATTCCTAAACTCTCCGATATATAATTCCTAAATGACTCAAAACATTTTTCTAGACACAAGTCGGACGCTAATAACGATCAAGCAATGGGGCTCCTGAGGTCGGGGAAGGCTCTGATTACCAACTTGTAACACCCTCGATGCAACTATATCTCCCACGTGTCGAGGCACGACTTAGAGGCATAATCGCATTGAAGGCATATGTCGCAAGTTAGGCAATCTTCACAACATCCCATGTAATATAGATCATAAAAGGGGAGATAGCATAGTTGGCTTACACTCGCCACGTCAATCAAGTACATAAATAACATTACATCATTCAAACACTCATGGCCCGACTACGGCGCCAAAGTAAAAGATAACCCAACATGCAACACGGTCCCGACCACCCCCAACTGGGCACCACTACTGATCATCAGGAAAGGAAACATAGTATCGTTGAGAGTCCTTGTCGAACTCCCACTTGAGCTCAAGCGCGTCACCTGGAGCGGAATCGTCAGGCCCTGCATCTGGTGTAAAAGTAATCTGTGAGCCACAGGGACTCAGCAATCTTGCACCCTCGCGATCAAGACTATTTAAGCTGAATAGGTATGGCAAGGTAAATATGTGGAGCTGCAGCAATCGACTAGCAAATATGGTGGCTATCCTGTTCGCAAAAGAGAGCGAGAAGAGGAGGCAAAGGGCGAGCGAGAAACTAGAGAGCAACCTGCGCAAGCATTACTCCAACACCGTGTCCACTTCCCGGACTCCGCCGAGAAGAGGCCATCACGGTAACACACTCAGTTGATTCATTTTAATTAAATTAAGGTTCAAGTTATCTACAACCGGACATTAACAAATTCCCATCTGCCCATAACCGTGGGCACGGCTTTCGAAAGTTCACATCCTTGCAGGGGAGTCCCAACTTAGCCCATGACAAGCTCTCACGGTCAACGAAGGAATATACCTCCTCCCGAGACGTTCCGATCAGACTCGGTACCTCGGTTCTTCAAGACACATCGACAGGTTAAAACAAATCTAGCAACACCGCCCGAATGTGCCGACAAATCCCGATCGGAGCTGCACATATCTCGTTCTCAGGGCACAATCGGATAAGCAATCCGTACAACTAAAATTAGCCCTTGAGTTTCCCCGAGGTGGCGCTGCAAGGGGCTCTAGGTTGGACCAACACTCAGAGGAGCACTGGCCCGGGGGGTTTAAAATAAGATGACCCTCGGGCTCCGGAAACCCAAGGGAAAAAGAGGCTAGGTGGAAAATGGTAAAACCAAGGTTGGGCATTGCTGGAAAAGCTTTAATCAAGGCGAACTATCATGGGGTTCCCATTATAACCCAACCGCGTAAGGAACGCAAAATCCGGGAACATAACACCGATATGACGGAAACTAGGGCAGCAATCTTCACCTGCAAGGAACGGTCTCCAATCTTCACCTGCAACTAGCAATGCTATAAGAGGGGCTGAGCAAAGCGGTAACATAGCCAATCAACGGTATGCTAGGACAAGGTGGGTTAGAGGTTTGACATGGCAATTTGGGAGGCTTGAAAGCAAGTGGTAGGCATCGTAGCATTGGCATAGCAAAAGAGCGAGCATCTAGCAAAGCAAAGATAGTAGTGATTTCGAGGGTATGATCATCTTGCCTGCAAAGTTGTCAGAGTAGACTGGATCCTCGAAAGCAAACTCAACGGGCTCCTCGTTAGCGACCTTGTCTCCTGGCTCTATCCAAACAATACAAACAAGCAACAAGGACACAATCAACCATGTGCAAGGATCAAACAATAGGATGCAAGGATGGTATGCTATGCGGGATGCGATGCGGGATGCATATGCAAGATTTGACAAGGGATGCATGAACCTGGCCTCAACGTGAAAAACCAAGTGTGCCACTGGAAAGATGAGATGAAATCGCTTGAAAACGATATAAAGAACGCCGGAATCGGAGTTACGGTTTGGAAATGGTAAGCAATTCAAATATGACACCGGTCTGTGATTTACAGCAAGTAGCCATCTAAATCCAACGAGATAAACATGCTACAACACCCAAACATGACAACAAAATACATGGCAGGGATGAATTCATGATGCTTAACAAAAGTCTAGCACTGAGCTACGGCCAATTCATCCATTAACAGGTTCAAACAAGCATGGCAAAAATGCATATGGCAAACAGATTTCAGACTTAGTGAAATTAACACTTGTCTGGAATTTCAGATCAGGTAGCACACTTCGGAGCATGCAAACTATATGCTACAGGACCTGAACATGGCAAAGTAAAGCATGACATGGAGCTACTCAAAGATCTTAACAAAAGTCCCTTAGTGACCTTGAGCCAAAAGGGATCAGAAAATACAATTGCAAGCATGTGAACATGGCAAAAACATAATCAGTTCTCAGACTTAGTGAAAACTGGAACATGCTGAAAACAGATATCAAGTAAGCATGTTTACGAGCTCGATGCACTCACTACGGAGCAAGTCATGACTAGCTAAGCATACACCCATCAAGAATACACAAAATTCAAGCTAGACATGGCAAGAACAATAGCATAGCATGCACGGATCAACTACAACATCATCGGCAAAATCGCTAACAAGTAGACAATCTGCTCAGATTCACGAAGTAGCAAAAGTAGAGCTCGATTTACTCAAGCTAGGGTGCTCCATAATTGCAAACAAAGACATGGATGGATAGAGCACTACAATATTAACAAATCATCCTTACTGATCATCCTTAAAAGAGGCACGGATCACTAGGAAACAACATGAACATATGGCATCATGAGAAAAACAGATCAAGGACTTAGTGGAATTGCTAAGTCCCTGAAACCAGCATTACCAAGAGCCTCACTTTGCAATCTTGTGCTAGTCACCACACACATCACAAAAATACATGGGTTGCCCCTCTGGAAAGTTGGAAAAACGCTTAACAAAACATATGTAGAGCTCATGGGCATATCATGCACACAATAATCATGGCAAAAATGACAAATATCTAAATGGAGCAGCAGATCTGGCAATTATCTCAAGTAGCCCTCTTCTAACAGCATTTCGGGCATCAAGATGAACTCAAAAGAAAATGATGCAATGGAATGAAATGATGTGCTCTCTGAGGCGAACATTTTGATATGCTATATGCCCAAAACGAAGCTATGGATGCGGAGATATAGCATGATGAACAGGAGCACATGAACTAGGGTTTTGGGAGAAAGTCAAGCCAAACGGGATCTCAGATCCAGATACGGACGGTGCGGATTATGAGGTTCGTCGGGGTACTGTAGCTCGCCGGAGTCGTCGAGGAAGGAGCTCGCCGGAGATGGAAGGGGCCGGCCGGGGCGGTTCACCGGCGTGGAGGAGGCGGCTTGGCGACGGAGCGGCCGGGAGGCGGCGGCCGGTGGCGAGGGGCGCCGGGGCGCGGCGGGCTCGGACGGCGTCGGGCGCCGGAGTAGTGGCTCTGGCGGCGGCCGGCAATGGCGGGCGGCGGCGCCGGCCGGGTAAGGCGGCTCGGCCGCGGAGAAGACGCGGCGCGGGCGAGGGGGGGCTCGGGCCCAGTCGGGATGGAGGAGAGGGCCGGCCTCAGGCCCTCGCGGGCCGGCGGCTGCGGGCGGTGAAGCGGTCCCCTCGGGGACACGTGGCAGCTGCTAGTAGGTCGGGGGCGGC
This sequence comes from Triticum urartu, assembly GCF_003073215.2. NCBI lineage: Eukaryota > Viridiplantae > Streptophyta > Magnoliopsida > Poales > Poaceae > Triticum > Triticum urartu. The sequence goes on from NC_053023.1 coordinate 466,426,350, forward strand.
GTGCGGACGCGTCCGGCTCCGTCCGGACATGTCCGATGGCGGTGGAGACGGATTTTTTTTAGGGTTTGGACGGGAGAGATCCGGATTTGGAATGGGAAGGTATATATAGGCATAGAGGGAGCTAGGAGAGTCCAAATGAGGTGCGGTTTTCCGCCACGCGATCGTGATCGAACGCTCTAGATGATGGAGAGGGGTTTGGTGGGTTTTGGGCCAAAATGGAGGGGTGTTGGGCTGCAACACACACGAGGCCTTTTCGGTCCCTCGGTTAACCGTTGGAGCATCAAACGAAGTCCAAATGGTACGAAACTTGACAGGCGGTCTACCGGTAGTAAACCAAGGCCGCTTGGCAAGTCTCGGTCCAATCTGGAAATGTTTAATCCCCACACACGAAAGAAAGGTAGAAATGACCACCGGAGGAGAACGAAGCGCCGAAATGCAAAACAGACAACGGGGAAAATGTTCGAATGCATGAGATGAACACGTATGCGAATGCAATGCACATGATGACATGATATGAGATGCATGACAACGATAACAACACACGGAGACAAAGACCCGAACCCAAGAAAATAAAATAACTTAAGGCCGGAAACGGCAAGAGTTGGAATACAAATTGGGAAAGTCATATCCGGGGTGTTACACATATTATCGTTCAATTCATCAACTCATGATGCAGGTACATAGATCAGAGATGGCGAAGGGCTACTATGCCATGTACATTGGGAGGGTTCCAGGAGTCTACGACCACTGGCCAGCCGCTCAGGCCTAGGTGCACAGGTACCCGGGTGCTAGCCACAGAGGGTTCGATAGCAGAGCCGAAGCAGAAAGTAGTTACTTGAGGTGGACACTACTCCAGCATGACCAGGGGCGGGACCGCCGGTACTACATAGTCGCGCTCTTGCTCATGTTGATCGCTCTTCTCTTCTACATCATGGTTTAGATAGAGATGATGAAACTTGTGTGTGCCATGACCATGCAGTTGCACTTATTCGAGACATGACATGATCGCACTTGCGTATCGCTATTTTCGAGATCTGATGATATTTGTGTTGAATGATGATGATGATGATGATGATGGTATGATGAGACTACTGTATGTCTATGATATGATGAGAATAGTGTATGTTTAGTATGATCTGATGAAACTATTTCATCGAGCCTGTATAAATACACCACAAATACGTAAGGGGTGAGGATCGGTGAAAGCAGGAACATTAGCAGTAGTGCTGGAGAGCACCTAGCAGTAGCGCTGGCTTAGCAGCAGCGCTTCATATGAAAAAGCACTACAGATAGTTATCAGTAGTGCTGGTCCAGGAAGTGCTACTGCTAACAATACTTAGTAGTAGCGCTGCTCGTACCAGCGCTACTGCTACAACTTAGTTGTAGCGCGCTAGCAGTAGCGCTGGACGCAGCGCTACTGCTATGCATATTTCAAGCGCTACAACTAGGGTTTTCTTTAGTAGTGTAAGTGCATCTAGTGCCATCCCTAGTTGGTTTTGGAGTATTGACGACAAACTTGGTTGAGGGACTAATGTGTTTGTGAGAATTGCATGATAACACGGGTAGTAGTCCCATATTGATTCGGCTTACCTACCAGAGATGACCCCTAAAAATGTGTGAAGACATTGAAGACAATGGTGCTCTGTGAAAACATTCACATTGAAGACTATGACAAGAGAAGACATTGTATGAAGACATAGTTGTTTCATAGTTTCCTTTTCTTCTTTGTTGAGTCATAGGAACCACCGTACTATAAAGTGGGGTCCAAGTGAACAAAGTCAGAGTGACTGATGTGATGCTCAACCAAATCCTATGTCTTTGAGCGAAGACAATGAGAGCAAATCTTATCCAGAGCTGGATAAGTCATCTTAACTTGTAGCCCAAGTCAAGCTGTCGCGTGTGTTTGAAATCTAACAGTTGGACACATGTCAGTTCCTTAGTGACCCAGGGACATTTCGGACAAATCAGGTCGGGTTGCCTCCTGGCTATAAATAGCCCACCCCCTGCACCATAAATTGGTGGCTGCTTAGAGTTAGTACACGACTTTTGTCGTTTGAGAGCAACCCACCTCCAAAGCATTTGAGAGAGAGAGAGATCCTTGCGAGGACAAATCCCAAAACACCCAGAGCCAAAGAGTGTTAGGCATCACTGAAGTCTTTCTGTTTGCATGACCTGAAGACTTGTTACACTTGAGGACTGTGAATCCTCTAGCCGGTTAGGCGTCTCATTCTGAGCGTCCAAGAGTCATTGTGGATCATCGGTGAACAAAGTCTGTGAAGGTTTGGAAGTCTACCTTGAAGACTTACCAGAGCGATTGCACAAGGACTATGTGTCCTTAGCTCAAGGGGAATAAGGTGAAGACATGGTCTTCTGAGTTGAATCTCAGCCTCCCTAACCAGATGTACAGTTGTCATAGCAACTGGAACTGGTCTACCAAATCCTTGTCTTTATCAAGCTACTGGTTCTATCCTTCACTTCCCTTTACTTTACAGTTTGTCTTCGTGAAGTCATTGCATGCCTGTATGATCTGATTGACTCCACTGAGTGAAGACTCTACTGTTTGGCTTCATACTATCTTCCATCTTGATCCATACTACCTAGCAGTTGATAGTCTTCATGTTTTCACTTCATTGCTTACTTGACTATGGCTTGTCTAGTGTAGTCTACCTTCCGCTGCATATCAATAGGTTCAATTCTTCTATTTGTCTTCAAAGCCTCCGTGTTTTGAATACTTTCATAAAAATCGCCTATTCACCCCCTCTAGTCGATAACTAGCACTTCCAATTGGTATCAGAGCAAGGTGCTCCCTTGTTCTGTGTGATTCGGTTTAACCACCTGGAGTTTTAGCTATGTCGTGTGCAAGGATAATCAAAGTCTCCGCTGGTAGCCCTATCTTTGATGGCACTGATTACCCCTGCTGGAATAATAAGATGTGCATGCATCTTGAAGCCATTGACGTCGACCTCTGGTATGTCGTCAAGAATGGCGTTCCCAAGGTCGGTGAAGGTGTCACTGCTGCTGATGTCAAGAGGTTCATTCAAGTGGACTCGACTTCCAAGAACATAATCTGTGGTCATCTAACCAAAGGGCAGTATGGTCGTGTGAGCGCTCTAGAAACTGCGAAGCTAGTCTTGGACTGGCTCTCCAAGGTCAACGAAGGTGTCTCAACCCAGAGAGACTCAAGGATCAGTGTTCTTTGCAACCTCTTCAACCGCTTCAAGAGAAATTACAATGAGAATGCCCAACTCACATTTGATTGCCTCACTGATATCACAAATGAGCTTCACGCACTCGGCGCCACTGAGATCACCAAGCACGAAATCGTCAAGACGCTTCTGAGATCGCTTGACAACTCATTCGACACCCAGGCCCTGATGATTCAAGAACACCCTGACTTCAAGACTCTCGATCCGTCTGACATACTTGAGAGGCTCAACACACATGAGTTCTAGCAATCTCAGAAAAAAGAGATATCTATGGTCCTAACTATGGCCAAACTTGTGCTCTGAAGGCAAAAGTTGTTTTCTCATCTGAAGAAGAATCTGACTACAGTTCTGAGGATCCTAAAAACATTGGAAAGGAGCTTGTTATGCTTGTGAAGAAGTTCCAAAGGTTCACCAAGAAGAAAGACTTCAGAAAGTATTCAAGATCCAAATCAAGAAACGATGAAGCTTCCTCTCGTGACTACAAGAAGAGAACATGCCACAAGTGCAAGAAACATGTTCACTACATCTCTGAGTGTCCACAATGGGACAATGAGACCAAGAATAAGAAGAAGAGCAAGGAATATAATTCTGATGACAAGAAGAAGAAGAAATCCTCAAAGTCTTCTTCCAAGTCTTCGTCGAAGTCTTCCTCACACAGGAAGAGCTCATCCAGCAAGGCTCATGCGTTTGTTGGCAACGAGATGGATTAAGAGGAGTCTACATCTGAGGATGCAGAGGTGGAGTCTGAAGAGGAATGTGATTCGGGCGTGGCAAGCCTGGCTCTAGCTTCAGCTTATGTTGCCAAGTCCATCTTCGACACTGAAGACAGTGGCTTCGTCACCAACACTGATGCTAATGATGAGGATGACTCTGCTCCCACCTACTGCTTCATGGCACGTGGTGCCAAGGTAATCTCATGCAATGCTTACTTTAAAAATTCAAGTGAAGATGACTCTGAATGTGAATCTAAACCTAGTTACAAAGCACTTGCTAAAATTGCAACAGAACAACAAAATGCTATGGAACATATTCAAAAGTTGCTACATAAAAGCGATGACCTGTTGGATGCGGAAATGACTCGAACTCAGTCCTTAATTGAAGACATTAAAAATCTTCATGTTAAGTACGAGGAACTTGAAAGTCATCATGATACGCTCTCAACTACTCATGAAAAGCTCTCCTACGATTATCTTCAAAGGAAGCAAGAGCTTGAGAACTTGAGATCGGCTCATGAAGATCTTCAAAAGGAGAACGAGTCACTCTGCGCTCAACAGATCAGTTCCGCTCAGGAAGACTTTGAGCCACCATGTTTAAAATGTCTTGAGCGTGATAATGCTGCTTCTGTTGCTGGATGTTCTACTGCTACTACTGTTGCTATGTCTTCAACAGCTGATGTGGAAACTAACCCTCTTCTAGGATACCACTACTATTGCTAATGAGAATGCCAGGTTGAAGACATTGCTTGAAACAGGGATGTACAAAAGCCTCAATGGACATCAGACGATGTGCGATGTCCTCAAGAAACTGATTCTGAACCAAAACCCTAGAAAAGAGGGTGTTGGGTTCGAGAGGAAAATGAATGTTGATGGTTCCTACTGGAAGCCTGAGCAGTACCCCAAAACCACATGGGTTGCTACAAAGGGACCTTCAGTGGATCCATCTACCTTATCTGGCTTCACTTGTGCTAACCCTATTATCATTCATGAATCCTTTGATGCAAATTGTAAATTGTTTAAGAATCAGAATGGTGAAGTATTTGCCAGGTATATTGGTACTAACTACAGGAATGGACCCCCTTTGAAGAAGATCTGGGTGCCCAGGAGTTGTCTTGAAAATCTTCAGGTGAATGTTATCATGATACCACCTGGGAAGAAGACAAACCCCAGACCACAGGCTTCATATGGTCCAAAGGCTTCATACAGACAGAGGACTCACCAGAGTCACCCTAGCGCCAATGTTTTGCAAGGAAACCATACTCACACTTACGAATATGAGCGTGTTTTGTAAAACCGATATGTTCATAAGACCAAGAACTATTCTTCTTATTCTTATGAGTATTATTCACCCCCTACAAGGCTATTTGCTAGGGCTCCAAAGCCAAAATTCTCAGATGCTGCACTTAGACTCATTGCTTCTAAGCCACCCCTAAAGATGTGGGTGGTTAAGAAAAATTAACTCTATTTTGCAGGGAAAGGTCTCCAGCCGGAAATCAAAGGCATTTGATGCTCATGCTGGGGACCTAAAACATCTTGTGGGACGCAAGATAAAATGTCCAAATGGTCTTATTATGTATTTCATCCCAGGATTTCTTGACAACATCCTACTTATCCTAACCGAGACCTGAACTTTCATAATCCGCTTGTTTGTCAAATGTTTATGCTTCACATTTCCCTTGGTGAAGCCTATCCCCCTAATTGCATTGTAGGGTACGATACCAAAGGCTTCTGAGTGGATTATGGATAGTGGATGCACTAACCACATGACTGATGATCGAAGTCTTCTCATGGACTCAACCTTACGTCCATCTGACAAGAGTCACATCACATTTGCTGAAACTGGTAAAAGCAAGGTATTGGGTCTAGGTAGAGTTGCAATCTCAAAGGATCGGCACATGGATAAAGTGATGCTTGTTGAATCCCTTGGTTTCAACTTAATGTCTATATCAATTCTTTGTGATCTAAACATGGTTGTGATATTTGGAAAATATCGTTGCCTTGTGCTTATGGAATCTGACAAATCTCTAGTCTTTGAAGGGTACCGAAAAGATGATCTATACATGGTAGATTTCTCAGCAGGACCACAGTTGGCCGTATGTCTTCTAGCAAAAGATTCAGAGTGCTGGCTCTGGCATCAGAGGCTAGGGCATGCTGGCATGAGGAACTTGTACACTCTTGCGAAGAAGAAGCGTGTCATAGGCATCAAAGGCATCAAGTTCAAGAAAGATCATCTGTGTGGTGCCTGCGAAGCTGGAAAGACGACTAGGGCCAAGCATCCCTCGAAGACAATTGTGACGCCCGGAGACCGATGCACCAGGTGTCCTCCTGTTATTCGTTGTTGTTGCCGTGCCATTTGTTTGCTAGTCATGCATTTCATGTCATGTCATCATGTGCATCGCATTTGCATACGTGTTCTTCTCATGCATCCGACCATTTTCCCCATTGTCCGTTTCTCAATCCGACACTCCTACGTCCTCCGGCGTCCCCTTTTGTCTCTTTTCATGAGTGGGTGTTAAACTTTCTCATATTGGACTGAGATTTGCCAAGCGGCCTTGGTACACCACCGGTAGACCGCCTGTCAAGTTACGTGCCATTTGGAGTTCGTTTGATACTCCAACGGTTAACCGGGGAACCGTAAAGGCCTCATGTGTGTTGCAGCCCAACACCCCTCCAAAGTGGCCCAAAACCCATCCAAACCCCCTCCATCCTCTCGGTCGTTCGATCAGGATCGCGTGGCCGAAAACCGCACCTCATTTGGACTCTCCTAGCTCCCTCTACCTATAAATATGCCCTTCCCCTCCATTTTTTGCAGGCTAACCCTAGACCAATCCCTCCCCGCGCCGTCGGACACGTCCGCCGCGCAGCCGGAGGCGTCTGCCGTCGCCCTCAGCAAATCGGGCCGCGCCACCTGTCCTCCACCGCTGTCCCCCCTTCGCCGGCCCACGGAGCCCACCGCGGGACCGTGCAGGCCCGATCCCCGCCGCCGCTCGCCCCGTGCGCCGCCAACCGCAACGGGACTTCGCCCGCCGCAGCCCCGGGCCGCCTCGCGCCACCGCCTGGCGCCCGTTCGACCGTGCCCCGCCGCCGTTCTGCTCTGCGGTGGCGCCTCCTCCCGTTGTTGCGCAGCCCCGCCGCCCACACCGAGCTCCGTCGCCAGCACGCATCTGTGCCACCGCGCGTCGCCTCAACCTCGCCCGCGGACGGGATCCGTCGGATCCGAGCCGCGGCGGTCTGTTCCCGCCGTTCGCCGGAGGCGACCGCTGGAGCGCCGCCCCACCTCTCCGGAGATGCGCCCCCGCCCCCTGCTTTCCCTCGATCCCCTCTGGATCAAGGAGGATGACGACAGGCGCCACCTCATGTGGGCCCCGCGCATGGCCCAGTCATAGCCGGCCCGATCTGCCTCCTCCCCCTCGTCCTGGCCCAAGGCCCATGGTGAGCGAGCCCCTCCATCCCTCGCCTAGTGCGTGATTTAGTATTCCCCGCTCGTCTGGTTTTTTTTCACTAAGTCCTGAAATTTGCATATTCAGGTGCTCTGTTCATCATGCCTTAACTTGTTGCATATTGCTCCGTTTCATGCGCGTGATATGTCAAAAGTTCATCTGATTGTGCTCTTCATTTCGTACCATTGTGCCATGCTTGTTTGAGTCCATATTGATGCCCTAATTGCTGTTGCAAGAGTGCTATAAAATGTTAGTTCCTGTTTCTTGTCAGTTTATGAGCATTTGTCATTTTTGCCATGTTATTGTGTGCTGCATATGAGCATGAGCCCTACATGTGTTTTGGGATATGCCATGCCATCTTTACAGGGGTGTATGCCATGTATTTTTGTGATCAATGTGGTGACTAGCACAAGCATGCAAAGGTTGTTGTAGTTGATTCATGCATGCTATGAGATTGTTCTTGCCATGTTTAGCTTCTTGAGCATGTCTTATTGCTGGTAGTATGCTTAGTTTGTCATGCAATGCCTTGTGTTGAGTGCATCGAGCTCGCAAACACGCCTACGTAACTCTTTTTATGCCATGTCTAGTTTTCTGCTAAGTCTGAATCTGTTAACGAAACTTGCTATGTTTACATGGGTGCCATCATGTTTTATGTGCCCTTTTGACTTATGGTCAGTAAGGGACTTTTGTTATATGCTTTGAGTAGTTTCATTCCATGCCTTGCTTTGCCATGATATGTTCCTGTAGCATGTTGATATCTTGCTCTAAACATTGCTTCCTGATGTTAATTCCTGACATGTTAGTATTTTCACTAAATCTGTGATGCTGATATCTTTTGCATTTTTGCCATGCTTGTTTGAACCTGCTCTTCTGTGATTTAGCCGTATCTCAGTGTTCATCTTTTGTCAAGCATCTTGAGTGGATCACTACCATGTGCTTTATTGCTATGTTGGAGTGCAGTAGCTTAGTTTCTTGTTGCATTCTAGATGGCATCGTGTTGTTAATCGCAGGATTGTGCCATTATTGTTTTGCTTGCCATTTGCAAACCGTGCATCCATTTCTGGTGATCTTTATATCAATTTCGACCGAAATCAACTCATCTTTCCAGCGGCACACTTGGTTTGCCAAGTTGAGGCCTGATTCAATCTTTTCCTTCCGGAGCTCGCATATGCATTGCATATCACATCCCGCATATCATGCCATGTTTTGCATCATGTTGCTTGCGCATCGCCCGTGGTTTATTGTATTTCCCTTGCTTGTGTTCTTTCCTTCGGTAGAGCCGGGAGACGAGTACGTGATCGAGGAACCCGTTGAGTACGTTTTCGAGGATCAATCTTTCGTCTTCTCGGGGAACTTTGCAGGCAAGATGACCATACACTCAAAATCACTTCTATCTTTGCTTGCTAGTTGCTCGCTCTTTTGATATGCCGTGATACATACCACTTGCTATATCATGCCTCCCATATTGCTAAGCCAAGCCTCTAACCCACCTTTCCTAGCAAACCATTGTTTGGCTATGTTACCGCTTTGCTCAGCCCCTCTTATAGTGTTGCTAGTTGTAGGTGAAGATGGAGTTTGTTCCATGTTGGAACATGGATATTTGTTGGGATATCACAATATCTCTTATTTTAATTAACGCATCTATATACTTGGTAAAGGGTGGAAGGCTCGACCTTATGCCTGGTGTTTTGTTCCACTCTTGTCGCCCTAGTTTCCGTCATACCGGTGTTATGTTCCTTGATTTTGTGTTCCTTACGCGGTCGGGTTAGAATGGGAACCCCTTGACAGCTCGCCTTGAATAAAACTCCTCCAGCAAGGCCCAAACTTGGTTTTACATTTGCACTAACAACCTAGCCTTTTTCCCTTGGGTTTCCGGAGCCCGAGGGTCATCTTTATTTTAACCCCCCCCCCCCCGGCCAGTGCTCCTCTAAGTGTTGGTCCAAACTAGAGTCCTTTGCAGTGCCCCCTCATGGAAACTCGAGGTTTGGTTTTAGCTGTACGGAGCGCTCATCCGGTGTGCCCTGAGAACGAGATATGTGCAGCTCCTATCGGGATGTGTCGGCACATCCGGGCGGCTTTGCTGGTCTTATTTTACCATTGTCGAAATGTCTTGTAACCGGGATTCCGAGTCTGATCGGGTCTTCCTGGGAGAAGGAATATCCTTCGTTGACCGTGAGAGCTTGTGATGAGCTAAGTTGGGACACCCCTGCAGGGTTTTGAACTTTCGAAAGTCGTGCCCGCTGTTATAGACAGATGGGAATTTGTTAATATCCGGTTGTAGAGAACTTGACACTTAACTTAATTAAAATGCATCAACCGCGTGTGTAGCTGTGATGGTCACTTTCTGGCTTAGTCCGGGAAGTGAACACGGTTCTTGTGTTATGCTTGAACGTAAGTAGTTTCAGGATCACTTCTTGATCATTCCTAGTTCATGATTGTTGCTTTGCTTCTCTTCTCGCTCCTAATTGCATAAGTTAGCCACCATATATGCTAGTGCTTGCTGCAGCTCCACCTCACTACCCTTTTCCTACCCATAATCTTAAATAGTCTTGATCGCGAGGGTGTGAGATTGCTGAGTCCCCGTGGCTCATAGATTACTTCCAGAACCAGTTTGCAGGTGCCGATGATAACCGTGCAGGTGACGCAACCGAGCTCAAGGAGGAGCTCGATGAAGATCTTGTTCATTGTGTTGTTTCATTTCTAGTTGATCAGTAGTGGAGCCCAGTCGGGGCAATCGGGGATCTTTTGCATTAGGGGTTGTCTTTCTTTATTTGGTTCCGTAGTCGGACCTTGATTGTATTCTGGTTGATGTAATGCTATATTTATGTATTGTGTGAAGTGGCGATTGTAAGCCAACTCTTTATCCCTTTCTTTTCAGTACATGGGATGTCTAAAGATTACCCCTCTTGCGACATGCCTACAATGCGGTTATGCCTCTAAGTCGTGCTCCGACACACGGGAGATATACCCGCATCCTGGGTGTTACAAGTTGGTATCAGAGCCATCCCCGACTTAGGAGCCCCCTGCTTGATCGAATCACTGGTGTTGTTGAGTCTAGAAAAATGTTTTGAGTCTTTTAGGATTATATATATCGGAGAGTAGGATTCTTTTTACTCCTCAGTCCCTTCGTCGCTCTGGTGAGGCATCCTGACGTAGAGTTTTGACTCTTCTCTTCTCAAATTTCACTAAAAAAATTAGGACCACGTGGGTATCTTGGAATCGTTCCCATGGTTTTGTGACGAGAACATTGTTCTTGGTGCCTCCTGACATTTAGGGGTTGTGGCAGTTTCTCGGGGAGTTGAGCTCCGAGGTGTTGTCATCACAATTTTATCGTTGCAGTTCTGGAATACAGAGTTCGCCGACATCGAAAATCTCTTTTATGTAGTTGTTGGTGAGATAACCTCGACGTCACCCAGTACTGGGGCGGGAGTTCGGGAGTATTGCCATAACTCGTATAACGGATGCTTTTCGAAGGTTGAGGTAAATGATTTCTGAAAGTTTCTTGGTTATGTATTGAAGGATGGATACAGCTGGATGTAGGATTTGCTAGTTTTGGGTGAGATATTATGCTTCCCCTGTATCCCCAACACCTGATTGCATAACGAGGAAGTTTCGGGAGTTTATAAGTGTTCAATAGCTCCTAGAATTATATTTTCAACAGACACATGATACAATATGGGATCTATCATATGTTTGTTCCGGCTTATTTTGCAAGACAATCCTTTGTTTTGTTTTGTTGTTGTGGTATTCGAGTTGCTTCAATGTCAAGTGTTGATTCCATACCTTCCCTAAGTGGTGTTCTCATATTCCTATGTGAATACTAAGCCTTCTTGATCATCAAGGTTGTCATGTCAATCCTTTTTCAACCGGCGTGTTTCTCTTCAAGTGGATCCGATCATTTCAACATCCGCAAGATCATTTATCACATCTTCTCAACGGTGCTCATTTCATCTGCCCCAAGTTGCCTTTGTTTTCCCGCCCACCCACCCTTTTTCCTCGAGGACTCAGATTTATTAATCAAGTATCCATTTTATTCTTGTGAAGTCTCTTCGTTGTTTTGTTTCAATGTTCGTATCCAGTGATTCTCATGAAGATTGTAACGGAGTTTCAAATTCATCATTCTTCGTTCTCTTTCTTCTCCGGTGGATTCAATTCAAGCTTTCGGTGTTGACCATATCCTTTTCTTCCTATCATGTGCTTTCTTATGCCGGTGCACCTCTTAATCATTAACCTCTGTCTACTCATTTGTTCTGGAGTGCGAAGATATCTCAGAAGATGTTATCTCATTAAATCCGTTCAAGCAATTTCGAGGTTGTTATCTCATTCAAAGCCATTTAATTCAACCGGTGCAATCTCTCTTTTCAAGTAATCGTTCAACGGTGTATCTTTTGAGTGGGCCCTAACCCACAGGTCTTTTCCCAGGATCTTACCTGACTCTTCTAATTTTTCCGGAGTTATTCTCAAATTCTTTTCCAAGTTTGACGTAAGAATGAGTTATCATCAGTCAAACGCCTTCTCCAAGATTTTTCACATTCTTTTCATCGTTGGTTCAACCTCTCTAATTTTCATCCCGGAGTGTCTCAACAATTCATGGTGGTGTTTCTCGTCATCATTCTCGGATTTGAAGACCGAAGAAGAAGAGTTTTCCTCAAAACCTTATCCATTCTCTCAAAGATTCGTGATTCTAGCTTGATGCCATACTCTCATAATTATTTCCGGTTGTCAGAATTCTTTTACCCATCCGGAGCAATTCAAGAGTTTTTCAGTTTGTTTCTCCGGAGGCTATCATCTCATAATTATTCATTCCAGCTTTCAGCTCTCGTTCTCCAAATCTTACCGGTGCATCATTCAAGTATTCTCTTATCAGCTTGTGATCTCTTCGTTCTCATGTATCTAAATTCTCTCAAGTATCTTCATTCGTTCTCTAATTCTTTCCAGTGTTTCATTATCTTTTCTTCATTCATTTTCAATTCTTACGGTGGTTTGCTCACAATTCTCTTCCATGGTTATCATATTATTCATTAGTTATTTCCAGTCCTACCGGTGGTTCTTGAAATTTCTCCCAAGTATTGCGCTATATCTCCCCTTAATCTTTTCCCAACGCGAATAAGTAGTATGCAAATCCATTGTTTCTCATCAATTTAATTGGTGGAGGATAAGCATAACATAATTCTTACTCTTCTTTCATCAAGTTGATTTATCCCTTCTTTTCGGAGATTTTTCATGATTAATAATCTCTTGGTTCTAAGTTGTTCATCTTTTCCCTCCCGGAGTTCCAAGCTTCTCGCTTGCCTCGACGTGAAGCCCCATCTAAATCATTGCAAGGCTTCAACTTGTGTTTTCAATTCCTCTTCCTTCCTACCATTTCTTTTATTACTAGAGTTCTTCATGGAGGCTCTACATGCTGGTTCATCAAGGATTTAATTCCTTCTCGAAGTGTTGATC